>NC_091316.1:33743801-34043801 GCF_038502225.1 Cherax quadricarinatus | reverse complement strand
TGTTAGACGTTACAAGAGAAATATTATGCACGTGTGTTTCTGCGACACTTGTCTCAGAATATTGTCCTGTCACAGATCATCATTGAATATGTACAGGTGACCAGCTCTAGTTAATATTTATTAGCCATGTGGAGGTTAGCACTGGAAGAAGCGAGGGTTAGTATTACCAAGGTTGTGAGTGGAGTAGTAAGGTAGTGTGGGTCAGTATTACCAAGGTTGTGAGTGGAGTAGTAAGGTAGTGTGGGTCAGTATTACCAAGGTTGTGAGTGGAGTAGTAAGGTAGTGTGGATCAGTATTACCAAGGTTGTGAGTGGAGTAGTAAGGTAGTGTGGGTCAGTATTACCAAGGTTGTGAGTGGAGTAGTAAGGTAGTGTGGGTCAGTATTACCAAGTTGTTGTGAGTGGAGTAGTAAGGTAGTGTGGTCAGTATTCAGTATTACCAAGGTTGTGAGTGGAATAGTAAGGTAGTGTGGATCAGTATTACCAAGGTTGTGAGTGGAGTAGTAAGGTAGTGTGGGTCAGTATTACCAAGGTTGTGAGTGGAGTAGTAAGGTAGTGTGGGTCAGTATTACCAAGGTTGTGAGTGGAGTAGTAAGGTAGTGTGGGTCAGTATTACCAAGGTTGTGAGTGGAGTAGTAAGGTAGTGTGGGTCAGTATTACCAAGGTTGTGAGTGGAGTAGTAAGGTAGTGTGGGTCAGTATTACCAAGGTTGTGAGTGGAGTAGTAAGGTAGTGTGGGTCAGTATTACCAAGGTTGTGAGTGGAGTAGTAAGGTAGTGTGGGTCAGTATTACCAAGGTTGTGAGTGGAGTAGTAAGGTAGTGTGGGTCAGTATTACCAAGGTTGTGAGTGGAGTAGTAAGGTAGTGTGGGTCAGTATTACCAAGGTTGTGAGTGGAGTAGTAAGGTAGTGTGGGTCAGTATTACCAAGGTTGTGAGTGGAATAGTAAGGTAGTGTGGATCAGTATTACCAAGGTTGTGAGTGGAGTAGTAAGGTAGTGTGGGTTAGTATTACCAAGGTTGTGAGTGGAGTAGTAAGGTAGTGTGGGTCAGTATTGCCAAGGTTGTGAGTGGAGTAGTAAGGTAGTGTGGGTCAGTATTACCAAGGTTGTGAGTGGAGTAGTAAGGTAGTGTGGGTCAGTATTACCAAGGTTGTGAGTGGAGTAGTAAGGTAGTGTGGGTCAGTATTACCAAGGTTGTGAGTGGAGTAGTAAGGTAGTGTGGGTCAGTATTACCAAGGTTGTGAGTGGAGTAGTAAGGTAGTGTGGGTCAGTATTACCAAGGTTGTGAGTGGAATAGTAAGGTAGTGTGGATCAGTATTACCAAGGTTGTGAGTGGAGTAGTAAGGTAGTGTGGGTTAGTATTACCAAGGTTGTGAGTGGAGTAGTAAGGTAGTGTGGGTCAGTATTGCCAAGGTTGTGAGTGGAGTAGTAAGGTAGTGTGGGTCAGTATTACCAAGGTTGTGAGTGGAGTAGTAAGGTAGTGTGGGTCAGTATTACCAAGGTTGTGAGTGGAGTAGTAAGGTAGTGTGGGTCAGTATTACCAAGGTTGTGAGTGGAGTAGTAAGGTAGTGTGGGTCAGTATTACCAAGGTTGTGAGTGGAGTAGTAAGGTAGTGTGGGTCAGTATTACCAAGGTTGTGAGTGGAGTAGTAAGGTAGTGTGGGTCAGTATTACCAACGTTGTGAGTTGAGTAGTAAGGTAGTGTGGGTCAGTATTACCAAGGTTGTGAGTGGAGTAGTAAGGTAGTGTGGGTCAGTATTACCAAGGTTGTGAGTGGAGTAGTAAGGTAGTGTGGGTCAGTATTACCAAGGTTGTGAGTGGAGTAGTAAGGTAGTGTGGGTCAGTATTACCAAGGTTTTGAGTGGAATAGTAAGGTAGTGTGGGTCAGTATTACCAAGGCTATGAGTGGAGTGGTAAGGTAGTGTGGGGTCAGTATTACCATGGTTGTAAGTGGAGTAGTAAGGTAGTGTGGAGTCAGTATTACCAAGGTTGTGAGTGGAGTGGTAAGGTAGTGTGGGTCAGTATTACCAAATCTGTGAGTAGAGTAGTAAGGTAGTGTGGGTCAGTATTACCAAGGTTGTGAGTGGAGTAGTAAGGTAGTGTGGGTCAGTATTACCAAGGTTTTGAGTGGAGTAGTAAGGTAGTGTGGGTCAGTATTACCAACGTTGTGAGTGGAGTAGTAAGGTAGTGTGGGTCAGTATTACCAACGTTGTGAGTGTAGTAGTAAGTTAGTGTGGGGTCAGTATTACCATGGTTGTGATTGGAGTAGTAAGGTAGTGTGGGGTCAGTATTACCAAGGTTGTGAGTGGAGTAGTAAGGTAGTGTGGGTCAGTATTACCAAGGCTGTGAGTGGAGTAGTAAAGTAGTGTGGGGTCAGTATTACCAAGGCTGTGAGTGGAGTAGTAAGGTAGAGTGGGTCAGTATTACCTAAGTTGTGAGTGGAGTAGTAAGGTAGAGTGGGTCATTATTACCTAAGTTGTGAGTGGAGTAGTAAGGTAGTGTAGGTCAGTATTACCAAGGCTGTGAGTGGAGTAGTAAGGTAGCGTGGGGTCAGTATTACCAAGGCTGTGAGTGGAGTAGTAAGGTAGTGTGGGTCAGTATTACCTAAGTTGTGAGTGGAGTAGTAAGGTAGTGTAGGTCAGTATTACCAAGGCTGTGAGTGGAGTAGTAAGGTAGTGTGGGGCCAGTATTACCAAGGCTGTGAGTGGAGCAGTAAGGTAGTGTGGATCAGTATTACCAAGGTTGTGAGTGGAGTAGTAAGGTAGTGTGGGTCAGTATTACCAAGGCTGTGAGTGGAGTAGTAAGGTATTGTAGGTCAGTATTACCAAGGCTGTGAGGGGAGTAGTAAGATAGCGTGGGGTCAGTATTACCAAGGCTGTGAGTGGAGTAGTAAGGTAGTGTGGGGCCAGTATTACCAAGGCTGTGAGTGGAGCAGTAAGGTAGTGTGGATCAGTATTACCAAGGTTGTGAGTGGAGTAGTAAGGTAGTGTGGATCAGTATTACCAAGGCTGTGAGTGGAGTAGTAAGGTAGTGTGGGTCAGTATTACCAAGGCTGTGAGTGGAGTAGTAAGGTATTGTAGGTCAGTATTACCAAGGCCGTGAGGGGAGTAGTAAGATAGCGTGGGGTCAGTATTACCAAGGCTGTGAGTGGAGTAGTAAGGTAGTGTGGGTCAGTATTACCAAGGCTATGAGTGGAGTAGTAAGGTAGTGTGGGTCAGTATTACCAGGGTTGTGAGTGGAGTAGTAAGGTAGTGTGGGGTCAGTATTACCAAGACTGTGAGTGGAGTAGTAAGGTAGTGTGGGTCAGTATTACCAAGGCTATGAGTGGAGTAGTGAGGTAGTGTGGGTCAGTATTACCAAGGCTGTGAGCGGAGTAGTAAGGTAGTGTGGGTCAGTATTACCAAGGCTGTGAGTGGCGTAGTAAGGTAGTGTGGGTCAGTATTACCAACGTTGTGAGTGGAGTAGTAAGGTAGTGTGGGTCAGTATTACCAAGGTTGTGAGTGGAGTAGTAAGGTAGTGTGGGTCAGTATTACCAAGGTTGTGAGTGGAGTAGTAAGGTAGTGTGGGTCAGTATTACCAAGACTATGGATACAGTGTGGCGAGGTAGTGTGGAAGTAGTGTAGTGTGTGGCGGCGTGCATGGATCAGCAACGTTATCAGACTTTACTGACTAGCCTCCAACAGTGCCATCATCAGTCTACCACAGTGCTATCAATGTTAGAGGCTTCATCAGTCTACCACAGTGCTATCAATGTTAGAGGCTTCATCAGTGTACCATAGTGTCATCAGTGTTAGAGGCTTCATCAGTTTACCACAGTGTCAGCAATGTTAGAGGCTTTCTTAGTCTACCACAGTGCCATCAATGTTAGAGGCTTCATCAGTCTACCACAGTGTCAGCAATGTTAGAGGCTTTCTTAGTCTACCACAGTGCCATCAATGTTAGAGGCTTCATCAGTCTACCATAGTGCCATCAATGTTAGAGGCTTCATCAGTCTACCACAGTGCAATCAATGCTAGGGGTTTAATCAGTCCACCACAGTATCATCAATGCTAGAGGTTTCATTAGTCTTCCACAGTTCCATCAGTGCTAGAGGTTTCATCACTCTACTACAGTTCCATCACTGCTAGAGGTTTCACCGGTTTACCACAGTGTCATCAATGCTAGAGGTTTCATCAGTCTACCACAATGCCATCAGTGTTAGAGGCTTCATCAGTTTACCACAGTGTCATCAATGCTAGAGGTTTCATCAGTCTACCACAGTGCCATCAGTGTTAGAGGCTTCATCACTTTACATTAGTGCCATCATCTCTATAGGCTTCACCAGTGAAGAGTATCTGGTCAACCTTTGCAACAAGCCTTGGATTCGCTCCTGAGGTTAATTTATGTTAGTGTAAGTTAGATTAAATTAGGCTGATTTTTGGTTTCTATCTGTTAATCTTATCTAATCCAACTTATTTTAACCAACTTAACCATCATAATCTAACCTAATTTATTCAATCTATTCTAAATGAATCAACCTAGCCGAACATAAAAAAAATTAAACCAAGCTTAAGTAGATCTCATTGTACCAAGGTCCGAGTGATTGGCCGAGAGACAGTCAAGTAGTCTACATCGTTCAGAGATACAAGAGAGACAGTCAAGTAGTCTACATCGTTCAGAGATACAAGAGAGACAGTAAAGTAGTCTACATCGTTCAGAGATACAAGAGAGACAGTAAAGTAGTCTACATCGTTCAGAGATACAAGAGAGACAGTAAAGTAGTCTACGTCGTTCAGAGATACAAGAGAGACAGTAAAGTAGTCTACATCGTTCAGAGATACAAGAGAGACAGTCAAGTAGTCAACATCGTTCAGAGATACAAGAGAGACAGTAAAGTAGTCTACATCGTTCAAAAATACACGAACTGATGTGTGTTAAAAAGAAAAACCGATATTATTATTATATAGACAAGGCATCCAGCCTGTTTTCAGGATTTGCTGGAAATTAACGTAACAAGTCTAAATATGTAAAAAACAATAGACATGTGAAATCCTCCGGGAGAAGGTGGAGAGATAGAAACAAGGCAGTAGATGTTCGTCAGTACACGTCAGTATGTGACATTTGAGACAGGTGTTAGTTTGATCATCGTCTGTCTGTGACAAACTGCAAAAGAATACCTGTCACCAAGTCTAAGCCTGGCTAAGAGAATTGGCGTCCTTTCATAGAAATCTAATTTATCAAAATATTTTATCAAATTCATTCTCCGAACTTCATTTTAATGAAAATTTGCACTGACATGTCAGTCTGTCTTACACAAAAAGTTGGTCTCTGTATGTGCTTATCTACTTGCATATTATGACAGTGAATGATAGAGCTACTCAGGCTTCTTAATGCATTCCTATGATGTTCAGATTCATTAGCTAACACGCTGAAATTATTTCTAATGTTAGAGATATGCAGATAAACGCAAGGTTATGTTCTGTTGGGTGTCTCCCACTGTGTTACTCGGGCACTCCCTACGCTCGTGTTGTAGCGTAGGTACATCGGTGTCGGGTATTTGATCAGAATAAGGTTTCATCCACGGCAGATGTCATCCATTCATCCACGGCAGGTGTCATCCACTACTGGTATCATCTGTTAATCAACGGCAGGTGTCATCTATTTATCCACGACAGGTATTAACCACGGCAGGTGTCATCCAGGGTAACGCAACATTTATTCATAGTCTTGTTTGGCTTCTTTGCCTTTCGTCAAGTTACAAGTGTTCGTCAGTCTTAGATTTTGTCCTGGCTGGTTGCCAGGCATCAAGGTGGTTACAGGCCACAGAGACCTGCATTTACATAATTGTGCTTCTGAGGGTAGAGTCTCAGCTCCTGTCCACTGCCTCTTTACTACCCATGACTTACATGTAGTTGACTATAGCCCTGTTGGTTCGATCATACCTGTTCCTAAAACTGTGCATAAAGTTTGCCTCTTCCCATTTTTTATCCAGGTTATGCAACTTTTTATACAATCTAAAGCTGAAGAAATGTTTCCTCACATACTTAGGACTTGCTTATGTCTCGCGCTTCCATTTGTGCTGCCTTGTTCCTGTGTTTCTCTACTGGAAGAAACTTTCCCTGTCCATTCTTTCAACTCCCCAGTTTAACATGTCTGAACTGGTTGTAAGACATAGTGTGACACAGAAGAGGTGTAGCTGAGTGATAGTTTACAGTGTGGTACTGAAAGGTATTGTCAAGTGGGTTTTCGATAACGTGGATGGGGTAAGAATACTCACGTAGGCTGGTAGTACGTATAATATAACGGAAAGTATGGGAAAGCACCAACAGCCGACCTGCCTCTCTCTGCTGCCTATCTTCGACTGACCCACAAGTGCCTACGGGTGAGGGTGTTTGAAATCTTGCTATGGTCAGCAGCAATATGAATAACAGTAATTCACACAGACGGTTGGTAGTGAGTCATCTACTGGTACACTGGTTACTGGTAACTGTTTACTAGGAACTGGTACTACTACTGAGAGTATGACTGGTGATAGTTCAGACTGTGGTACAGTAAAGGTGTGGCTGAGTGATAGTTTAGACAGTGACACAGTAGAGGTGTGGCTGAGCAGTAGCCCAACATTACCAGCCAGAACACGCACAACAAAACACTTGAGCAAGATACAACGAGGCACCCGCCCGTGTACCTTTAATCTTGATCTTTTGCACACTGAGTGTTTTTCTAGTTACCAGTGTCACCTGACACTTGACCGCCCGTGACGCCAGTAGGCGGCGGGCGGACGTGGCTCTTAGAGGGTCATCCCACTGTTAACCACACCTGGGGTGGGTGGTGGTGGTGGACGTGGCTCTTAGAGGGTCATCCTACTATTAACCACACCTGAGGTGGGTGTCTGTGTTGCAGTACTTGTGTACTATATATATATATATATATATATATATATATATATATATATATATATATATATATATATATATATATATATGCATTGTTCAAATCTCTAGTAAGGCTGATGCATGCAGGGGATGAGATGAAAAGCTGTAAGCCTTCTCCCTGAAAGCTGGCTGCCTTGGATCAAACGTGTAGCGGATGCTACACGCCAAGGTATTGGTCCAGTGTGGGTAGATTGGTAAAGCACTGCGTACCTTGTCCTAAGGTTCGTAGGTTCGAGTCTCCTTCAGCCAGAGATCAGTGTTTGTGTATATTTCGCATGCTCTCGCGAATTCCTTGCATATACATATATATATATATATACATATATATATATACATATATATATACATATATATATACACATATATATATATATATATATATATATATGCCAATACCATTTATATGCAGCATCCCTTGTCCGGTTTTGTATCATCATTTCCAGATGACACCAAAATAAGCATGAAAGTCACTTTGTATACCCAGTTGGGGTTTATATGATGAGAGTAAGACACATGTGCAACATCTGGGTATCTTTATTGTAGACGTTTCGCCATCCAGTGGCTTTATCAATACAAATTCTAGGACATAACTTGAAGACAGTAGAACTGTTGCACATGTGTCTTACTCTCATCTTGTCGGTATTATATACCATTCGTACACAACTTGGGGTTTATATAGCGACTCAGGAGGACATTTTTCGACTTTTACTGTCGCAGGGCAGTCACTGCCCGGAACTCGTCGCAGCACAAGTTCGATAAAATACACTGAAAAATTACAGGAAGATATAAACAGTGTTTTCCAGTGTGCAGTGGAGAACAACATGCTGTTCAATGCTTAGGTAGGGAAAGAATGAAAAACTTAAAAGGAACACTGTATACAAAACTCAAGAGAATCATCAAATATTCCGAAAGGATTAGGTAAAAGACTTTAATAATAATAATATCTTTATTTCTACAAGTACATGTACAAGGTATACAGGCCAAGCTGATATCAGTGGTATATTACTATATAGAAAGCCGCTTGTTATGCAGAGTATTTCTGACAAATTAGGTCAGTTTTGTCTGAGGATGGACCCACACCAGTTGACTAACACCCAGGTACCCATTTTACTGACTGGAATCGAACCCGGACCCTCAGCGTGTGAAGCGAGAGCTTTTGCCACCAGGCCACGGGCCACCGTAACTTGAGAACAATTGTCACCTGACCTTTCTTTCAAAGAACATAAGACAAAGGTCATGATAGCCAGGAGAATGGCAGGGTGGGTATTGAGAACCTTCAAAACAAAGGAAATAATGCCAACAGTGACACTTTTGAAATCGCTAGTGCTCCCTCATTGGGAATAATGCTCAGTGTTGACGGCCTCATTCAGGGTAGGAGAATTATCAGAACTGGAACAAATACAGAGACCGTTTACGGCGTGCATAGAGCCAGTAATGCACTTAAATTACTGGTAACGCCTTAAATTAAAGTATGTACTCACTGGAGCGGAAGAGAAGAGATACGTGATAATATATACCTGGAAAGTACTCTAGGGCCTGATCCCAAATCTGCACACTGCCATAACATACTGGAGCGAAAGGTATGAGAGGTAGTGCAAAATAAACCCAGTGAAAAGCAGGGATGTAGTGGGCACAATAAGAGAACACTGTATCAACATCCGTGACCTCAGATTAATCAACATCTTACCAGAAGATATCAGAAACACTGCTTGAACAAGTGCTGAAATCCAGCAGCAACAGCCTGGTTGATCAGGCTAGCACCAGAGAAGTCTGGCCCATGGCCGGGCTCTGGGGGTATAAAAGCTGTCGGAACTCATCGAAGGTAAAGGGTATATCAAGTTAGTGTCACATGACTTCCCTTTGAGCCGCGTACGTTGGGCGCCATTCGCTGTGTCATTGCTACCTCACTCATCCAAAGGAACCCCGACGACATAGACGGTGGGCGGACGTGGCTCTCATTGGGACTTCCCGCTGTGAACCACACCTGGGGTGGACGATGGGTGGCGTGGCAGAGAGTGTCATGCTGCTGCTAGTCACACTAGGAATGGGCGAGTGTGAGCGGTGGGCGGCTTGGTTGGGACAGCGTGGACCGGCGTGACCTGCCTAACTAGTAGCTCGTCCCTGATCATGATTGATGGCTCATGTCCCGCTGCTGGTGATACGCCTTTACTGCTGTTGCTGATGTCCCGTCTACTATATTACTTACTGCTGCTGCCGCTGCTGCTGTTTATGTCCCATCTAATGTCTTACAGTTGCTGCTGGTGATTTCTACTGTCTTACTGCTGCTATTGTTGTTCATGTCCCGTCTACTGTCTTGCTGCTACTCATGATGATGATTGTCTTGTCTACTGTCTTATTGCTGCTGCTGATGCTACTGCTGATGTATCGTCTATTGTGCATGTGTCTTATGGTGATACAGACAATATGAAGATACCTCCCCAGCCATAGTAACACTGGATTGACTTGTCGCGTGTTTCTCTTTGTTAGCAAGTTCTGGATGGGGTTGAAAGTCATGCTGGCTATGTGGGTCTTAATTTTACCAATACAATTGTGGATGTTCCCAGAGACCTGCCAAACTGGGAGAACAATGTACTGGTACGGAGTTTGTCTATTTTTTCTGAAAGATCTTAATAGCTTTCCTTTTACAGTTATTGATAAAATATGCTGAGTACTGTAACTTGACATAATTCTTCGAGGATGGAAGAGCTCGAGATCCTGTAAGCTCTGAAATAAAGCCTGTGATGATTTCTTAGTACCAGCATCATGTATGATAGTGTAGTTCTGGGTTTTCTATAGATTTTGAGACTCGAGTTTTGGTCATTCTTGCAAAGTAAAACATCACGAAATAGTTGGCAGTTATTGTGTTTCTCCTCTATAGTGTACTTTCTTACATGTCGGTATTAATCTTCATTTCTATCCTCGGTTCCTCTTCCTGTTGTTTTGTTCCTGTTGATGTGTTCCTGTTACTGCTGATAATTTTCTGTTTCTACAGATGTTTTGTTGCCGCTGATGCAGTCAGTCGTCCGCTCCCAGGTCAACTCCAGAGAATTAATGAAGAACTTCTACGAAAAACCTGTAATTAATCGCCTACCAAATGTAATTAACAGGAGAGGCAGAATTACGAGTACAGAAAACTGAACTAAATGCTTGGAATTTAACACTTAGTCACTAGGATTCTCAGGCCATAAGAAGCGGGTACAATCCCGGTCAGCCACTTGTAAACCCATTCTTAGGAAAGCTTTACTTATGTCAGCCGTAAAGGCATAATTCTTCATCCTGAAATTTAATAAGATATCTCCTAATTTTTCCATCAATAACACTAAACTTAAGTATTGGAAATCAAACTTTAAATATTAGGAAATAATTGTTTTGTAAAATATACTATACCATGTAATTTAATGCCTAAAGGAATCGACATCTAATAATATTAAATCACAACGTTAGAGGTCATAAAGTGACCTTTTTTAACCTTTGCGCATTTATAATTGGAATAGTTCACGAAGAAAGTTCATAATGTGACATTTTATTGTGGCAACGTTTCGCTCTCCAGGAGCTTTGTCAAGTAATAGCTATTATATCCTTTTACTCATGTGCGAGTTAATTGTTCTATCATATTGTATTACTACTACTACTACTACAACTTATATCACTACTACTACTACTACCACTAGTATTGCACCTCACTCTGAGCCTATATATACCCTCTGTGTTCATGCACTGTTTGTAATGGCTTGACAAAGCTCCTGGAGAGCGAAACGTTGCCACAATAAAATGTCACATTAGTTGCACTTGTGTCCTTTTACTTTACATTTATACATTATGCAAAAATATGTTAGAAGATAATGCTAAGACTGTCAGAACAATGTGAACCAGTCGACAAATACAGGACAAAAAGGCACAGTACCGTGACTGGAACAATACATAAATAACCGGCACATAGAGAGAAAAGCTATGACGTAGTTACGGCCCGTCTTGGACCATTCATAAGTCTTGTAGATGAATGGTTGTACAAGAATTGAGACACATGTGCAACATCTGGGTATCTTATTCTTGATTCTGAGGACATGTACATAACCTTCACGACTACGACAACTTCTACTACAACTAACCCATCTCTTTGGGTAGGACCTACTTCCACTGGGGAATCCCGCCTACTAGTGACTATGCCCTCGTCTGCTACCCGTCCCATTTCCACCTGACGTTACTATATAAGCGTCAGGCGCCTTGCTTCTGCTTCAGAATCTCCACGACTATGGTGCTCTTCGCACCTACCTACTGCTAGGTTAAGGGACTGATTACCTCATCTTCTGTACATAGTTCTCCTGTCTTCAAGTTATGTCCTGGAATTTGTATTGATAAAGCCACTGGATGGCGAAACGTCTACAAAGATACCCAGATGTTGCACATGTGTCTCAATTTCATCAGATGAATGGTTCAAAGAACCGACACGTTGTTAAATTAGACACATGTGCAACTCTTGGGTATCTTTATTGAGGAAACGTTTCGCCACACAGTGCCTTCATCAGTCCATACAAAGGATAAACTTGAAGAACAGGAGGAGAATGAGGTAATCAGTCCCTCAACCTTGAGTTGATGGACTGACCACATCGACTCAAGGTTGAGAGACTGATTACCTCATTCTCCTCCTGTGCTTCAAGTTTATCCTTTGTATGGACTGATGAAGCCACTGTGTGGCGAAACGTTTCCTCAGTAAAGATACCCAAGAGTTGCACATGTGTCTAATTTAACAACATTCATAAGTCACAAGTGAATGGTCCAAGACGGACCGAAACGTCGTCATTAGCTTTTCTCTCTTCTATATGCGGGTTATTTGTGTATAGTCAATAAATGTACAGTGGCCGCAAAAAAATCTATACATTAACAATTTTTGGACAAACGAAAAACTGCAACTTACTGTGTGTACATGTATTTTATTTTCACTTTTTAGCTTCCATCAAGTACTTGGACATGTTACCCTTGTTCTTTATCACCATATAAATTCGTCTGGGCATCGAAGTGGCGAGGGTGGAGAAGAAGGAGGCGTCCATGTAGATCCAAAGCTTCTTCAGTGCCTCTTTCAGGTGTGAATATCAAAATGGTATACAATACCGACAGGTTGGTAGGTAAGACACATAGGCAACTTTATTCCGAAACGTTTCGTCTACACAGTAGGCTTCTTCAGTCGAATACAGAAAGTAGGCAGGAACAGTAGAGATGAGAAGACGACGTAATCGGTCCATCACCCTTGAAGTCGTAGATTTGAGGTTGTCAGTCCCTCAGCCTGGAGAAATTCAGTTCCATAGTCAGGAACTATCTGAAGTTCAAGCGGCAGTGCGGAGACTTAAATACTGTCGGAAGGAGAGGTGCAGAGTAGTAGTAGTAGTAGTAGTAGTGAGAATGCAGCCACTGAGAGGTCACGTCCCTCTCAGATCAAACAATTCTCACTTGAAAAAGTTATCAGATCCTGCTATAACAGCCGCAGAACTCATAAAAATGCATCCTGCACTCCTGAAAGATGTCACAGTGCTAACCATTCAGCACCAACTGCAAAATGACCTGAAAATGCCTACTCGACATGCCATCAAGAAGCCCATGCTAACTGAAGCCATGAAGAAGAAACGGTTTCAGTTTTGCAAGAAATACAAGGATTGAACATCAAAGCAGTGGTAGAAGGTGATGTCCAGTGATGAGAGTACCTTCAGGCTCGTCAGGAGCACCTCCAAGATCGTCCGTCGTCCCAGTGGTGTGTCCCGTTATGACCCGCGGTAGGCTGTGAAGACAATGAAGCACCCTGACAGTATTATGGTCTGGGGTGTTTTTAGCTGTTATGATGACAGGGGTAGACTATACCTCCTTCCTAAGAACATTACATTGTCCAAAAATTTTTGTATAGATTTTTTTTGCGGCCACTGTATTCGTAAATAATGAATAATTCATACTGGAAGTACAGTATGACGTTTCCGTCCGTCTTGGATTATTTTTAGATCACCATAATGATACGAAATGGGTTGGCACGAGGACGGAGGATCGAGCCTCCACTAGGCATTGTGCTAAATAATCCAGGCCAATGCGTCATGTTTTTGTTTCCATTTTATTGGTTGTTAATTGTTGCAAGCACGGTATTGTTACATCAAATTTGTTACATCAGCTTTGCTCAGACCTCTACAACACAATTGTCCTCAAAGATTTGTTAAGTTATACCATGAATTAAGGAAAGATCCTGGACTTCACCTTACGAAACAGACAAAGCAAATGCGATAGTAATTATGGACAAGGTAGATTATAGTGGAAATATGGATATGTTATTAGAAGACGGGGGAACTTACTGCCTCTTAAGAAGTGATGTATTGTTTTTGAAATACTAAAACATAGTACAGAGGCGGCAAGGATTGAGGGAGGGGGAGAAAAAAAATGTTTTGAATAGCCCAGTAACCACGTCCCTGGACCAGTGGAGCAGCCTCCTGGACCGTACATGGCGCCAGTACAGCCAGTGGGCGTTTAGAAACTCGTTAGTGGTAAATTAAGAGGGTTGTTGGGGCGGTAGTGTTGGGACGGCCCACGATGGCTGTGATAGTGAGAGGTGTGAAGGTCAAGACTTTATTAACAGCTGCTGCTTCCTCCATACTACCTTGTAACACTCTCCACCAGCAGGTAGGGAAGTAAGCGAGTATAAAAATACTTAAGCAGAGAGATACGTAAGGTAATTAAGCAGCTAAGAAAACAGGCAGGTATACAGGTAAGATAGCAGCTTTAAGCAGGAAGGTATGTCATGCCAGTGGTATTATCAGCAGGATACCGTTACTTAGTGTCACGTCATAGGAATGTGACTGTTGAGTTTGAGTCATACATGAATAACTCGCACACAGAAAGAATGAAACTTGTGATGTTTAGGTCCGACTTGGACCATTAACTAGTCACTATAAGTCATTGACACTGGAATGCAAGAGTTCATACCCAGGCAATGCCCGTGGGCATGGGCAGTTACGATGTAGGCATTAGTGAGACAAGATGTCTGGCAGATGACACATCATTTCTACTTAACAAACCCAGGCAAAGCAGTCTTATATTACTCCAATCACCTCCATTATATTACTCGAACCCAACCACAACTGGTAGACAGGCAGGCAGGGAGGCCAACAGACAGGAATATAGGTAGGTAGGCTGACATAGACAAGTGTAGGCAGACAGGCACACATACATGCAGTTATGCAGTGAGTGAGTGGCGAGGTGACTGGGCTGCCTGTGATACTTGTTTGGTCACTGCCGTCTGGCTCGTCACTGCAGTATGGTTAGTCTTTACCTCAAGTTTGGTGTCACTGCAGTATAGTTTAAACGTGTTGTGTATTTTTTATATATTAATTTTTGCATGTCTAAGTTATTTTTAGGCTAGACTATCCAGTGCGTACTTTTCTAATGTTGCCATGAGCAACACTTCTTTTAATTATATTCATATTTTTTTAGTTTCAACTTTAAACTCGGCAGTTTCCTGTGCGAGAGCCTTAGGAGTATTTAAATGTATATAGTAATTTAGTTTTCGGATCACAATATTTTAAATTCTGTATGGAGCTAAATTTTATCCTAAATTTTTTCTTTATTATTTGTTTCTTAAATTGTTACTGAGAATTTAATTTTTTGTAAGTTTTATGTTTTAAATATTTATGCTGTATTTTTACAATTGTAATTAAAATATTTAGTTGGAGATAATATGTTTTCACCGCCTCCCAGTAAAGCAGATGCTAGGTTTATAAAATAAGGAAGTATATAATTGTTAAACTGGTTGTGGGTGGCCGACTACTATGCAGCTTCACCCCAGAGTTCTTTATTTGACACAGAACACTATTACATATTTCATACTTTATGAGATGGTCTAAACCTGTGTGGGTTACACAGCGCGGGAGTGGTGAAGGCTCAGACCTCCGTCCACTAATCCTGAGAAAGATATAGTACTTAACTGTACTGAGGAGGGAAGAGCAGTGCAGAGTTTAAGGTGAGGAGGCCCTGCAACTTGTCATTCTTCACAACGTTTCCATTTCTCTTACCGGGTGTGATGAGCACTAAACCAGGCTGAAGTTAATGCCAAAACATATGGTGATAATTGACCACAAATCTTGTGGATCTCCTAAGGAAAACTCTGAAGATTATATACAAAGAGAGATTATAAGATTAAGGTAATAAAGAACAGTATCAAATGAAGGGGAAGAAGATTAGAATAATGAATTTGTGGATAATGTAAAAATAAGGGTTCTCTTCACATCTCACTAAAGTTTAAAGGTGAGGCAACGGTCTTTAACAAGGTGTTTCACTGGATTACTGGAACATTCTTGGCCTGGGAATGGTGATGATCTTCCTTGGAGGCGTTTAGCGTTGCGACGCTAACACGTTGGGATGGCAGACGAGTCACTGTATTAGGTAGCAGCACCCTCTCTTAAGGTGAGATATCCAATTATCACCTGACCAACTGGGTGAGTGTCTTGTACGTACCCATATCTCGGTCTCAAGAGTTCTCATTCTCCCTACTTAGGTTACTCTAGTTCGTACTCACTCGATACCTGAGAATGGTTTAGGACGAGCCCTAAAACGTCGACTGGTTTTCGTTTGTAATTTGTAGGTTTGTTGAAATTTGTTTCGGTTACGGGTACCGCTATCAAAATTCACTAATGATCAACCGAACCCCAACATTTCCCTCCCTATTTTCAAAAGTGCTGACATTACTTAAATTCCAAAACTCAAGTTCAGCTAAAAATAAAAATTCGCTCACTTTAACATGTTCACACATGCTTGCTGGATGCTCAGGCTCCTACCTCTTAAAAGCTCCTTCACACCCTTCTACATAACTCCTCCTGGGACGTCTCTATGCCTTCCATCCACGAGAAGCTTACATTTTTTTCTAGCTATTATATATGTCCAAACCAGCTCCACAAATGCTGTTATACTCTTTGAATTATACCTTACATTCTAACACGTGAACTTCAGATTTCTTAGCTACTTATTTTATGCATAATATTAACACCACACTCTGATCTCACACACTATTTCAACATTCTCTAGCCTTCTCCGCGCTGTAACATCAAAAGATTGCACTTCGCATCCATACAATATAACGAATATTGGCTTTTCATTTTTTCATAAACTTTTGACCTTTTAGTTTGTACATCCAAGCTATCCTTAACCTGTTTGATTTACTGTTTAGAATGAAACTTGCTTTATACCTCATGTGGTGGTTCATTATTTATAATGTAAGAGGAGGTGCTTTTGTCATTATTCAGGACAGTATATTGCTCTGTAATCATATGGTAAGGTGTGTTGATTTTCCGTTATACAGCAATATATTTTTCAGAAGTATAACACAACTATAATTGTTAATCATTGTTTTAATGTGT
The DNA here is from genome assembly GCF_038502225.1 of Cherax quadricarinatus. NCBI lineage: Eukaryota > Metazoa > Arthropoda > Malacostraca > Decapoda > Parastacidae > Cherax > Cherax quadricarinatus. The sequence continues at coordinate 34,027,513 of NC_091316.1, read as the reverse complement.
TCTTGTTTGATCCTTCACAGGTATGTGTCCTCGTGCTTGTTAATGATCATCATGGCTGTCTGGTGGTGAGTATACAACTGTTGTCTTTTTGGTTATTCAGACATACCATCTCACAAGACTATGGTAGAAGCTGGAGAGATGGTCATTTCCATTTTCATTTCATTTTATCGTGCCTGAATAATATTACGTAGCTGCAATAGAATACATCTAAACCAGGCTTGTGACGATCATCATTTCTAAGACTGAGCCGTTCTTGCAAAATTGGATTACTTATAATCCTGCAGCGCATCGTTTAAAAGGTATGATCGTACTAGCACACCTTACTTTGTTTTCTTCTGTAAGCATTTATGCTTGCCAGAGGAAGATTATAATTACATTAGGAAGATACGTGACCACACTGTGAGGCCGACCATCCTGGTGCTGACGATCCCCAGATCGAACTCAAGAAAAGAAGTTACCCCTGCGAAGTAAACATCACACTCACATTGTACTTGTGTATTCACTGACCAAACTGTTGGTTGTAGGCTGTTCTCCAGTGAGGTATTGTCTCACTTGAAGGTTATGATATTTACTTAGACTCTTCGAGTCTGAGGGCATGAGATGATTATGTGGAGCCAGGGAGGGTTGTGTTGTGTTGTGATGAAACGCATCCTGATGTGGTGTTATGTGATAAAACATATTTTCATGTACGTGATGACACATCCCCACATGATGTTATGTGGTGCAGCATTAATTGTTGTGGTGTTACTTGATGGAACACATCACTTCCTGGTGTTGTGTGATGAAACACTTCGTCATGAGTGTTGTGTGATGAAATATTTTACTGTTAGAGATTCTTTTTTTAAGTGTATTATTTCATGACATAATTCAGATGATTCTTCACAATGCTTATATGAGCTAAAATTAGATATTACTATTTTCAGAAGATATGCTTATTTAACCTGACTTCCTGTATCGTGTTGGATGATATTTGTTTTTTTTTTCTTGCGATTATCAGACGGTGGATCGAGCCTCCACCATTCCTTGTACTGCACGACCCACACGGGTTTAGCAATACTAATATTTACACTGTTTTGTAATGGATGTTTTACCTCAAGATAATATCAGCATGATGCAGCTGTTGAAAAGGTTCCTTCGTTCCTTATGGTATAATATGTTACACATCACCATAATTATGTCTCCTCTTGGCTTAGCGTTTTTATATAAAAGCATATTGATTTTGTCTGAATTTTATATAAATTTATATTGCTTATATATTGTTGCCTCATTTTGTATCTTGATTTTTTTGCGTTCTTAAATTGAACCTTTTGCCAGTATTTAGGAAGTCATGTGAGATTTGAATCCTACGAGGCTTGGTCTCAGACCGAGCCGCGGGGGCGTTGACTCCCGAAACCCTCTCCAGGTATACTCCGGGTATTAATAGTTTCAAACTCGGTTTTCGTCTACGTATCTAAATAATATTTAAAACTTGCTGGTGGCAATATTGCCAACCTTAGCTTCCATATTTACTTAGCCACCATCCCCAACTGTGTGAAAGATGAAAGACCAAAGCAGAGAGAGAGAGAGAGAGAGAGAGAGAGAGAGAGAGAGAGAGAGAGAGAGAGAGAGAGAGAGAGAGAGAGAGAGAGAGAGAGAGAGAGAGAAATAACTTTAACCATGCCTCGATATTTTGCATGTACTAACATAAAACTGTATGAAGATTTTGTTAAATCTAATAAGTATGGGACAACAAGCTAAATTAGAGTATAAGGTGTTCGTACTGAGCCTGGAGTGTAAGTAGTTGGCAAAGCGGGACTCCAAGGCCACAGTGGTGTTGACCAGGGTAAAGCAGAGACTGGCTCCACACTCACTGACACAGTCTCGAGGACACAAAGATATTCTCATGACAGAGAGTAACACGGAAAGGACAGTAATGATCCGCCTCTCCTGGACTCTGGTACTTCGTACCTGGAGTTTTCATGAAGGGTATTCCGAGGATCAACGGCCCCGCAACCCGATCCACGACCAGGCCTCCTGGAGGATCAGGGCCTAATCACCCAGGCTGTTACTGTTGGCTGCACGTAGTCCAACATACGAACCACATCCCGGCTGATCCGGCATCGACTTTAAGTATCTGTCCACCTCCCTCTTGAAGGCAGCCAGGGGTCTATTGGTAATTCCCCTAATGCCTGGTGGGAGGCTGTTGACCAGCCTTGGGCCCCGGACACTTATTGTGTTTCCTCTTAGTGTACCAGTGGCGCCCCTACTTTTCATTTGGAATATTTTGCACCGCCTGCCCAGTCTTTTGCTTTCGTATGGAGTGATTTCTGTGTAAAGATTATGGACCATTCCTTCTAGGACTTTCCAAGTGTAGATTATGATGTATTTATATCGCCTGCTCACCAGTAAGTGCAGGTCAAGTGCTTCCAAGCGTTTCCAGTAGTTAAGGTGTTTGATGGAACTTATATGTGCAGTAAAGGTTCTCTGTACATTCTCTAGATTTGCAGTTTCACCTGCTTTGAATGGAGATGTTAATGTACAGTAGTATTCCAGCCTAGAGAGAACAAATGATTTAAAAAGGATCATCATTGGCTTGGCATCTCTTGTTTTGAACGTTCTCATTATTCATCCTATCACTTTCTTCGCATATGTGATAATGGCATTGTTGTGATCTTTGAAAGTGAGACCTTCAGACGTTACCACTCCCAGGTCCTTCACATTACTTTTCCGTTCTATTATATGATTAGAGTTTTTAGTATACTCAGTTCTAGGTTTTATCTCCTCCAGTCTTCCATAACGGAGTAGTTAAAATTTGTCTTCATTGAACATATTATTTTCTGTTGCCCATTTGAAAACTTGGTTTATATCTTCAATGGATGACAGTCTCATGCAGATCCTAGTATCGTCTGCATATGTTTGATATGAGGAAGAGGATGAGGGCGAGTACTGATTTAACTCTGTTTACCACTACTCTTTGTGTTGGATTGATTAGAAAGTTGAAGATCCATTTGTCCACTTTGCCAGTTATCCCTTTAGGACGCATTTTGTGTGCTATTACACCATGATCGCACTTGTCGAAGGCTTTTGCAACATCTTTGTATACTACATCTGCATTCTGTTTGTTTCCCAGTGCATCCAAGACCATATCATAGTAGCCCAGTAATTGCGAGAGGCACGAGCGACCCGCTCTGAAACCATGTTGTCCTGGATTGTGCAGTTTTGGAGAATCCAAGTGGTTTGCAATAATGCTTCTTAGTACTCTTTCAAAGGTTTTTATGATGTGGGATGTTAGAAGTATTGGTCTATAGTTCTTAGCTAATGGTTTGCTGCCAACTTTATGGAGAGGGGCTATATCCGTTGTTTTAAGTGACTGTGGGATTTCACCCATGTCTATGCTCCTTCTCCATAGCATACTTAGGGCACACAAAAGGGGTTTCTTGCAGCTCTTAATGAACACAGAGTTCCATGAGTCTGGGCCTGGGGCTGAGTGCATGGGCATGTTGTCAGTTGCTTTCTCAAAGTCTAGTGGAGTTACAGTAATGTGAGAAATCTGGCATACATTGACGGTGTTTTGGGGTTCATTCATAAAAAAAGTCATTTGGATTGTCAATTTTTTGACTGATTATTGGCTCGTTAAAATAGTCGTATTGAGATGTCAGTACAGTGGACCCTTGGTTTTCGTCGATCTTAGTTATTGCCGATTTTGGTTTTGGCCGACTTTTTTCGTCGATTTTTGGCTTTAGTTTTTGTCGATTACCTTAGTTTTCGTCGATTGTACGGAACCTGTCCAGTCCCCAGTGCACAGACAGAGCAGGAGATAGTGTTGTGCAGTCCATTATTTGCGAAAAGGCAAGGCAGTTGAATGAGGATCTCATAAAGAAACTGCCTGAAACAAGTGGTGATGAAAATGAATTCAAGGCCAGCAAAGGCTGGTTCGAAAATTTCAAGAAGCAAAGTGGCATACAGTGTTATAAGGCACGGTGAGGGTACCAGTTCAGACAAACAAGTGGCTGAAAAATTCGTTAGGGAATTCAAATGTTATGTAGAGTCTGAGAAATTCCAACCCCCAACATGTGTTCAATTGTGACAAAACAGGCCCCTTTTGGAAGAAAATGCCAAAGAGGACCTACATCACGCAGGAAGAAGAGGCACTCCCAGGACACAAGCCTATGAAAGACAGGCTAACTCTCTTGTTGTGTTGTAATGCTAGTGGGGATTTCAAAGTGAAGTCTTTACTGGTGTATCACTCTGAAAATCCCAGTGTGTTCAAGAAAAATAGTGTTGTTAAGAGTAAATGGTGTGTGATGTGGAAGGCAACCAGTAGGGCATGGGTCACAAGGGAAATTTTCCTGGAATGGTTTAATGAAGTGTTTGGCCCCACTGTGAAAAAATACCTCCTGGATAAGAAATTGCCACCCTAGTGCCTCCTGTTAATGGACAGTGCTCCTGCTCATCCTCCAGACTTGGAAGACCAATTGTCTAAGGAATTCAGTTACAAAACTGAAGTTTTTGCCTCCTAACACCACTCCTCTCCTCCAGCCCATGGACCAGCAGATCGTTGCAAACTTCAAAAAACTGTACACCAAAGCAATGTTTCAAAGGTGCTTTTGATATAACCTCGCACTCTGAATTTACCCTAAGAGAGTTCTGGAAGAATCACTTCAATATCTTCCACTGCATAGGCCTTATAAATAAGGCTTGGCAGGGAGTGACTTCCAGGACGATGAACTGTGCTAGGAGAAAATTGTGGCCAGATTGTGTCCAAAAGAAGGATTTTGAAAGGTGTGAGGCTGACCCTGTCGACCCTACACCTGGTGTGCAATCAGTTGTGGTATTGGGGAATTCCATGGGGTTGAATGTGAGTTTGGAGGATGTGGAAGAGTTGGTGGCAGACCACAATGAAGAGCTACCCCTGATGAGCTGCAAGAGCTTCATCTGCAACATCAAGAGACCACAGCTCAAAAAATTGCTTCTGAGGAGGAGGAAGAGAGATGGAAGAAGGTGCCTTCTTCAAAGATTAAGGAGATTTGTGCAATGTGGACTAAAGTGCATTCATTTGTGGAGCAACATCACCCTGAGAAAGCTGTTGCAATCCGTGCTGGCGACTTTTACAATGACAGTGCCATGTCCCATTTTAGGCAAATTTTAAAGAGATGCCAGAAACAGACCTATCTGGACAGATATTTTGTGCGACAGGGGTCCAGTGACTCTCAAGCTGGTCCTAGTGACAGTAAAAAACAAAGGGAAGAGACCCCAGATAAGGACTTGGTACCTTGAGTCCTTAAGGAGGGGGATTCCACTTCCAAACAATAACCTATCTTTCCTCTCCCTGTCTTCCTTCCAGCAACAGCAGCCTTCAAAACAGGTAAGTGTCATTTTTAATGTTCATTCTTTTGTGCATGTAAATGTATATTTAAGGTAAAAAAAAAGTTTTTTTTTATATTTTTGGTTGTCTGGAACGGATTAATTCCATTTACATTATTTCTTATGGGAAAAATGGTTTTGGTTTTGGCCGATGGCTCTGGAACGGATTAAACACGAAAACCAAGGGTCCACTGTATCTAGATGTGGTGTTTTTTTTTTTTTTTTTTTTTTTTCAAATGAAAAGAATTATTTCAAATTTCTTTCAATTTCACTAATCACTTTTAGCTCTAACTTAAGCTCGATGCTTTCCACTTTCCTGGCTAGTGCTTTGTTCCGGGTTTCAGATAATTTAGCGTTCTTAAGGAGCTCGGTGATTCTTCGTCGTCTTCTGTAGAGGGAGCGTCTTTCTCCAGTTCACTTCTTCTCTTCTTCTTTCTTAGGGGAATATGCCTTGAACACACTTCAGCTGCCAGAAAGTTGATCCTTTGAAGGCACTGGTTTGGATCTAAGTCATGAAAACTAACTAAATTATGACCACCTTGTGTGAAAGCTGTCGTTAAGGTCGAACTCGTCTGTAAACCATCATTATTATCTTATTACCATATTATTATATTTATGGGGGAGCACTAAACCTATGTGGGTCATACCGCACCTGGAGATATGGAAAGCATTCAGGCTTGATTCAAGGAAATGGAACACAGGTTCAATTCCTTAGATTAAGATTCCCTTATCAGTATCAGGATCCTTGAGGGGACTATTTTCCTTCAAGTCCATTTTGTATTAAAACTCTCTTCCTTTAAACTCCACCTACTCTTAAAACTGCCTTCTTTAAGGTACATTTAATATGAGAATTATCTTCCTTAAGCTCGAGTGATGTCATTTATTTAGGTAGGTGAGGTATCCGTGTAATAAATTCGCATAATTTGTATATTTACTATTCCAAAGTTATAATATGATATAATATTGAATTCGATCGATATTGACCCGTCTCGACGCAGCACTTTTATCACCCCCCCCCCAACCTTCCTCAGGCAGACCTGAATTTACTCGTCAAACTTGTTACTATATCAGTGACTCAGTGTATACTAGCAGTATACTGTCAGTGTACCAGGAGTATTCTGTCAGTATACTAGGAATATGCTGTGAGTACACTAACAGTATACTGTCAGTATATCATCAGTATATCAACAGTACACTGTCAGTATATCATCAGTATACTGTCAGTATATCAGCAGCTTACTGTCAGTATATTACCAGTATACTGTCAGTATATCAACAGTGTACTGTCAGTATATTACCAGTATACTGTCAGTATATCAACAGTATACTGTCAGTATATCAACAGTATACTGTCAGTATATTACCAGTATACTGTCAATATCTCAGCAGTATACTGTCAGCGTACATTGACAATTTACTATGTGTACCAGAAGTATACTGTCAGTATACAAAGAGTATACTGTCATAACAGTATCCCGTTAGCATAATTATAAAAAGTTGTGCCTGGAAGTGGCGTCACAAAACAAGCACTATGATGTAATTGTTTGTATCACTGTTTTATGCAACTATTATCTTAATTGTCGATGCTTACAGTGAAAACAAGCCTGGAATTTCCTCAGATTCAATTATCAAATAACCTTAGACATTAACGAAAGTAGAAAAGATATTACGAAAAAAAATAAGTTTGAACGTCTTAACTCGTCATAGTGAAGCGATTGTCTTTGGTAAATGGACACAAGAGCACCAAATAAAACATTTGTGGCTACGACTCGCTGAATTTCTTTCCCGAATATTTCTTTCGCGGAGGGTACACTTGATGGCAACGTTGAAACTTTTGTTGCAACATTTACATCTCTTAACACATCTCAAACTTGGCAACTCCTTGCACGATCATGCTGCCTGGGAAGGGCTGCTCAACAGTAGTTCCCATAGACTGTTGATTTTTTTTTTACTCATTCCCAAGTCATTTGGATCTTCAGACTCCAGAGCAGGAATGTTACATTGATCCCAGACGTGTCCTTCTTGGTTACCAGTCTTCCTTACATACTGCAACAATGCTGATTAAGTAAAGAGAATGTTCTTAATTGTTCTATAACATCTTATAAAGGGAGCTTGTCTGGTTGTTTCTCCAGCCATCTGGTCACTGATTCTGTCATGCGTCAGTGCACTAAAATGTTCTATCACTCATCAGTCTGCAGATGCAGTGTCAGGAGGTATTCTCCCAAGAGATCTGGCAATAACTTTGAAGAAGGCTACTGTGTCATAACCTACGAAGCTGTGCAAAATGTGCAAGCTGTGTGATTTATCAGGAACAAGAGCTGCAGTAATTCCATGAGCAGCAAGAAATTGGAGAAATATCTTTAGCTTACATTTCGGTTACAACTTGACAGTGGTTCGGAATGGATCAAAACGACGTCTGGAGACATATTTCCAATTTGTGGATTTACTTTTTAATTGTTCCTACCAGGGACCTATGACTTTTATTCTTCTTTGTTTATATCAAACACCATCAAAACAGAATCTGTGTCGACAACCCTAAACAGAGCTTCCGAAGCCCCCCTCCTTTTTTTTTTACTGCTTTTATCAAATGCAACACTGTTATATTGACAAAAGACTAATTCTTTTGTATCAAGACTATGATAGCAAAGAACACTTTCTTTATAGGTGATTGTGATTTATTTGTTCAGTTTTTGTTGGTCTGCTCAGCCAGAAGCTTCAGTAGTTCACTCTTATTCTCGGCTAGGCAAAGGAACTCGTTATCTTCATGGGATGGTTTTTTGGTGTGCCGCCTAAGCGGGTAGTTAATTGTGCGCCCCCATGCTACCCTGTGAGCGGTAACGCAAAAATCAGGATTAAAGGTCTTTGTCAGACCCCATTGGGCGTTCTTACATCACTAGAAAAAATATTAGTTATTTTATATTTCACAATTACTTCATTTAGTTAATGTACACAATACAGAATGGAATAGTCTTAAAAAATATATATCTTATACTAAAAACATTGGTCATAATCTCCTTTATAAAAACCGTTCATTCATCAGTTCAATGTAAAATGTGAATACAACCTCAAGATTTAAGGTATTTTATCATTAACAATGAACTGTTTTGTCATATTCTGTAAGGTATGCATGGGTGTGTTTCTTAAAGATATAATGCTCTAGTGTATAGCCCTGTGTCTGTCCACACACTTTGCATTTTATGTCATTGACATCTCCATATAAACCTCGCTGCCGGAAATGCTTATAGTCTAGCAATCTTCCAATATACTGACCTTGTTAGTTTCTCGATAGATATGTTTAACTTAACACAATTCATTATGATGGATAATGAATTTGTTATTTTCTATCTGTACTGTTCTTCTTTCATCAAACTCGTTTGCTAGTTCCTTTCTGAAAATGTTTCATTAACCTCTGAAAAACAAAATTATGCTCAACATTCTCTTGATTTAATGCTTGTTTAGCTAATTCATCAACTTTGTCATGTTTCTGGAGACCTATGTGAGAGGGAATCCATAAAAGCTTGGGATGACTTGTTCACTTACACGCATCTTCATGTCCCTTTCCTTCTGTTTGTAGTAGTTGTTTTCAATGTCTCGTAATGAGTTACTTCGTGTATTAGTTTCCTTCATATAACAATACTAACTTTTGTCGTGTATTCTGCGCTGCTTTGGCTGACATTGTGGCCGCACCGTTTATCATTCATAAACAGCGAGCGACAAGCACCTGGGGCTGGACACACCTGGACCCCAGGCAGGACATTCACCCCATTCTCTCTCTCTCTCTCTCTCTCTCTCTCTCTCTCTCTCTCTCTCTCTCTCTCTCTCTCTCACACACACACACACACACACAAAACACACACACACACAACACACACACACACACACACACACACACACACACACACACACACACACACACACACACACAAGGCTAGTTCCGGAGCTCAGGGGAATGTCCTACGAAGAAAGGTTGAGGGAAATCGGACTGACGACACTGGAGGACAGGAGGATCAGGGGAGACATGATAAAAACACAAAATAATGCGTGGAATAGACAAGGTGGACAGAGACAGGATGTTCCAGAGAGGGGACAAAGAAACAAAGGGTCACAATTGGAAGCTGAAGACTCAGACGAGTCACAGGGATGTTAGGAAGTACTTCTTCAGTCACAGAGTGGTCAGGAAGTGGAATAGCCTAGCAAGTGGAGGCAGGAACCATACATAGCTTTAAGACGAGGTATGACAAAGCTCAGGAAGCAGAGAGAGAGAGAGGACCTAGTAGTGATCAGTGAAGAGGCGGGGCCAGGAGTTGAGTATCGACCCCTGCAACCACAATTAGGTGAGTACAATTGAGTACATACACACACACGCGCGCGCGCGCACAGACACACACACACACACACACACACACACACACACACACACACACACACACACACACACACACACACACACACACACACACACAGGACTGCAAAGAGACCTGGAGAGGCTGGACATGTGGTCCAGTAACTGGCTTCTCGAATTCAATCCAGCCAAATGCAAAGTCATGAAGATTGGGGAGTGGCAAAGAAGACCGCAGACAGAGTATAGGCTAGGTGGACAAAGACTACAGACCTCACTCAGGGAGAAAGACCTTGGGGTGACCATAACACCGAGCACATCACCGGAGGCACACATCAACCAAATAACCGCTGCAGCATACGGGCGCCTGGCAAACCTGAGAATAGCGTTCCGATACCTTAATAAGGAATCGTTCAAGACACTGTACACTGTATGTTAGGCCCATACTGGAGTATGCAGCACCAGTCTGGAACCCACACCTGGTCAAGCACGTCAAGAAGTTAGAGAAAGTACAAAGGTTTGCAACAAGGCTAGTCCCAGAGCTCAAGGGAATGTCGTACGAGGAAAGGTTAAGGGAAATCGGACTGACGACACTGGAGGACAGAAGGGTCAGGGGAGACATGATAACGACATACAAGATACTGCGGGGAATAGACAAGGTGGACAGAGATAGGATGTTCCAGAGAGGGGACACAGGGACAAGGGGTCACAACTGGAAGCTGAAGACTCAGACGAGTCACAGGGACGTTAGGAAGTATTTCTTCAGTCATAGAGTTGTCAGCAAGTGGAATAGCCTAGCAAGTGAAGTAGTGGAGGCAGGAACCATACATAGTTTTAAGAAGAGGTATGACAAAGCTCAGGAAGCAGAGAGAGAGAGGATCCAGTAGCGATCAGTGAAGAGGCGGGGCCAGGAGCTGAGTCTCGACCCCTGCAACCACAATTAGGTGAGTACACACACACACACACACACACACACACACACACACACACACACACGCGCGCAACGATTCCTGCATGACATTCCTGCAACTTCTCCCTCTCCCCGTGCATGATCCTTCCTCACCACACAACCTTCCCACCATCTCTTCTAACCCCCCATTCACCCCCACCCCTGTTGCCCCGGGCCAACACACTGCCTGCTACCCCACATAAGGGCAGACACAAACACACACGGCGGACAGCATGCACTCTAACAGCAGACTGTGGGTCCTGCAGTAGGCGCGCAGGTTGCCAGCTAGTGTGTTGGGTAGGCAGGGCAGCAGCCTCGACAAGTCAGTCGCCGGTGCGGGGCGGTTTAGTCCTGCCATGCCGTCTCAGCGCATGCGTTTGTTCTGAGTGCGTCGTCGTGTGCGTGCGTATGCGCGCTTCTAGGTATTCATGTGAATTCCGATCGTGTCGAAATTGCTAATGACGAGGAGAGAATAAAGCGTTGTGTAGTGTGGGGTTTTAGTGATTCCCAACGAGCAGTGTCAGGGATTAATGTTTTGTCTGGCATACTGCAAGGTGGGGATGGCAAGCAGCGGCCAAGTGCAGTGATTGCAACAAGCACAGTGAAAACATGTCTGGGTGCTGCGGCCCACGCTGGTCACTGTTAAGCAGTGACTGTGGAGGACAGCAGCACTTCAGTTCATCAATTCACGATTGATGATGTGACGAGTACAGTTGTGACCAGGATGGTAATGAGTATTGCAGGGAGGTGACAACTCTGCCCTGGACCAGGATAGTAGAGTGTTACAAGAGAATAACAAGACCATGACCGGGAGGGCATTGAAGAAAATGTTTCAGGAAAGTGACAGGTCTACCTGTGATGATATGCAACTTGTTATATTGTTTCTTTGGTTCTCTTGTATTTAGGATGTACAGATAAAACAAGCTTAGTTTAGGCCACAAGGGATCAGGTCAGTGCTGTGTGTGTTGATGATACAGGTCAGTGGTGTGTTGATACAGGTCAGTGGTGTGTTGATGATACAGGTCAGTGGTGTGTTGATGATACAGGTCAGTGGTGTGTTGATGATACAGGTCAGTGGTGTGTTGATACAGGTCAGTGGTGTGTTGATGATACAAGTCAGTGGTGTGTTGATGATACAGGTCAGTGGTGTGTTGATGATACAGGTCAGTGTTGTGTTGATGATACAGGTCAGTGTTGTGTTGATGATACAGGTCAGTGGTGTGTTGATGATACAGGTCAGTGGTGTGTTGATGATACAGGTCAGTGGTGTGTTCATCATACAAGTCAGTGTTGTGTTGATGATACAGGTCAGTGTTGTGTTGATATAGGCCAGTACTGTGTTGATGATACAGGTCAATGGTGTGTTCATGATACAGGTCAATGTTGTGTTGACGATATAGGCCAGTATTGTGTTGATGATATAGGTCAGTGGTGTGTTGATGGTACAAGTCACTAGAGTGTTAATTCAGGTCAGTATTGTGTTGATACAGGTCATTAGTGTGTTAACGATACAGGTCAGTGGTGTGTTGATACAGGTCAGTGGTGTGTTGATGATACAGGTCAGTGGAGTGTCGATGATACAGGTCAGTGGAGTGTTAATGATACAGGTTAGTGGTATCTTGATGATACAGGTCATTGGTGTGTTGATGCAGGTCAGTGGTGTTGATACAGGTCAGTGGAGTGTTCATCATACAGGTCAGTCGTGGGTTGACGATATAGGCCAGCATTGTATTGATACAGGTCATTGGTGCGTTGATGATACAAGTCAGTGGTGTGTTGATGATATAGGTCAGTAGAGTGTTGATGTTGTACATGAATGGTTCAGAGAACCGACAAGTTGATACATTAGACACATATGCAACACCTAGGTATCTTTAATGAGGAAACGTTTCGCCACACAGTGGCTTCATCAGTCCATACAAAGAAGAATGGTGAAGAGCAGGAGGAGTTTGAGGTGATCAGTCCCTCAGTCTTGAGTCGATGTGATAATGATCAGTCCATCAATCTTGAAAAGAACACAGCATATGTGCGAAGAAGTGACTTATATACTGTAGGCAGGAGAGGTGCAGCAGTCGTAGGTGGTATCACATTTGTCCAGTGTGAAAGTAGGTCGTGCCCAAGGGTTAGGCAAGTGTATTCCCTGTATTAAGATCCCAAGATGTTGCTGTGTCAGACAGGAATGTAGATGAATGGTTCAGAGAACCGACATGTTGATAAATTAGACACATGTGCAACACTTGGGTATCTTTAATGAGGAAACGTTTCGCCACACAGTGGCTTCATCAGTCCATTCATCTACATTCCTGTCTGACATAGCAGCATCTTGGGATCTTAATACAGGGCATACACTTGCCTAACCCTTGGGCACGACCTACTTTCACACTGGACAAATGTGATACCACCTACGGCTGCTGCACCTCTCCTGCCTACAGTATATAAGTCACTTCTTCGCACATATGCTGTATACTTTTCAAGACTGATGGACAGACTACATCGACTCAAGACTGAGGGACTGATTATCTCAAACTGCTCCTGTTCTTCACCATTCTTCTTTGTATGGACTGATGAAGCCACTGTGTGGTGAAACGTTTCCTCAATTGTTTCACATGTGGACAACTTATCAACTTCTCGGTTCTCTGAACCATTTATCTACACAGTTCAGTGGTGTTGATGATACAAATCAGTGGTGTGTTGATACAGGTCAGTGGTGTGTTGATACAGGTCAGTGATGAGTTGATAGAGGTCAGTACTGTGTGTCGATGACACAAGTCAGTGGTGTGTGTATGTTGATGACATCAGTAGTATGTTGATGAGACAGGTCAGTGGTGTGTATGATGATGATGACAGGTCAGGGGTGTGTATATGTTGATAACACATCAGTGGCATGTAGATGACAGATCAGTGGTGTGTATGTTGATGACAGGTCAGTGGTGTGTATACTGATGACAAAGGTAAGTGATATATGTTGATGACACAAATCAGGTATGCGGTATTTTGATAGCAGAGATCAGTGGTGTGTATATTGATGACATGACACAGTTCAGTGGAGTATATGTTTATGACACAGGTCGATGATGTGTATGTTGATGACACAGGTCAGTGGTACGTATGTTGATAAAACATCAGTGGTATTTTCATGAGAGATTAGTGGTGTGTTTGCTGATGACACAGGTCATTAGTGGGTGTGTATGTTGACGGCACAGAGCAATGCTTTGTGTGTTGATGATGAATCAGTGGTGTATATGTTGATGACACATCAGTGGTGAGTATGATGATAACACATCAGTGGTGAGTATGTTGATGAGACATCAGTGGTGTGTGTGTTGACACAGGTCGATGGTGTGTATGTTGATAACACAGATCAGTGATGTGTATGTTGATGGCACAGGTCAGTGGTGTTTATGTTAATTACACACGTCAGGGTTATGTCTGAATGACACAGGCCAGTGGTGTGTGCCTGGATGACACAGGTCAGTGGTGTGTGCCTGGATGACACAGGTCAGTGTTGAGTGTATGTGTGGATGACACAGGTCAGTGATGTGTGTGTGTGGATGACACAGGTCAGTGGTGTGTGGATGACACAGGTCAGTGGTGTGTGTGTGTGGATGACACAGGTCAGTGGTGTGTGTGCGTGTGGATGACACAGGTCAGTGGTGTGTGTGTGGATGACATAGTTCAGTGGTGTGTGTGTGGATGACACAGGTCAGTGGTGTGTGTGTGTGGATGACACAGGTCAGTGGTGTGTGTCTGAATTACACAGGTCATTGGTGTTTGTTGATGACACAGGTCAGTAGTATGTATGTTGATGACACATGTCAATGTTGTGTGTATGTGTGAATGACGCAGGTCAGTGGCGTGTGTGTGAGTGACACAGGTCAGTGGTGTGTGTCTGGATGACACAGGTCAGTGGTGTGTATATGTGTGGATGGATGACACAGTTCACTGGTTTGTGTCTGGATAACACAGGTCAGTGGTGTGTGTGTGTGTGTGTGTGTGTGAATGACACAGGTCAGTGGTGTGTCTGAATTACACAGGTCATTGGTGTGTGTTGATGACTCAAGTCAGTAGTATGTATGTTGATGACACATGTCAGTGTTGTGTGTGTGTGAATGACACAAGTCAGTGGTGTGTGTGTGTGTGTGTGGATGACACAGTTCACTGGTGTGTGTCTGGATGACACAGGTCAGTGGCGTATGTGTCACACCACTGACATACGTCAGTGGTGTGTTTGTCTGAATGACACAGGTCAGATGTATGTGTGTGTCTGGATGACACAAGTCAGTGGTGTGTGTGTCTGGATGACACAGGTCACCGGTGTGTGTGTGGATAACACAGGTCAGATGTGTGTGTGTGTGCGTGTGCGTGTGTCTGGATGACACAGGTGAGTGGTGTGTGTCTGGATGACACAGGTGAGTGGTGTGTGTGTCTGGATGACACAGGTGAGTGGTGTGTGTCTGGATGACACAGGTCATTGGTGTGTGTGTCTCTATGACATATGTCAGTGGTGTGTGTCTGGACGACACAGGTCAGTGGTGTGTCTGGATGACACAGGTCAGTGGTGTTCGTTGATGGCAGATCAGTGGTATGTATGTACGAATTTATTAACTTTTTTCACTAAGGTATTTGAGGAGGTAGATCATGGTAATGAATATGATATTGTGTATATGGAATTCAGTAAGGCTTTTGACAGGGTCCCACATCAGAGACTATTGAGGAAAATTAAGGCACATGGAATAGGAGGAGAAATTTTTTCCTGGATAGAGGCATGGTTGACAAATAGGCAGCAGAGAGTTTGCATAAATGGGGAGAAATCAGAGTGGGGAAGCGTCACGAGCGGTGTTCCACAGGGGTCAGTGTTGGGCCCCCTGCTGTTCACAATCTACATAAACGACATAGATGAGGGCATAAAGAGCGACATCAGCAAGTTTGCCGATGACACCAAAATAGGCCGTCGAATTCATTCTGACGAGGACATTAGAGCACTCCAGGAAGATTTGAATAGACTGATGCAGTGGTCGGAGAAGTGGCAAATGCAGTTTAATATAGACAAATGCAAAGTTCTAAATGTTGGACAGGACACTAACCATGCCACATATAAACTAAATAATGTAGATCTTAATATTACGGATTGTGAAAAAGATTTAGGAGTTCTGGTTAGCAGTAATCTGAAACCAAGACAACAGTGCATAAGTGTTCGCAATAAAGCTAATAGAATCCTTGGCTTCATATCAAGAAGCATAAATAATAGGAGTCCTCAGGTTGTTCTTCAACTCTATAAACCCTTGGTTAGGCCTCATTTAAATTATGCTGCACAGTTTTGGTCACCGTATTACAGGATGGATATAAATGCTCTGGAAAATGTACAAAGGAGGATGACAAAGTTGATCCCATGTATCAGAAACCTTCCCTATGAGGATAGACTGAGGGCCCTGAATCTGCACTCTCTAGAAAGACGTAGAATTAGGGGGGATATGATTGAGGTGTATAAATGGAAGACAGGAATAAATAAAGGGGATGTAAATAGTGTGCTGAAAATATCTAGCCTAGACAGGACTCGCAGCAATGGTTTTAAGTTGGAAAAATTCAGATTCAGGAAGGATATAGGAAAGTACTGGTTTGGTAATAGAGTTGTGGATGAGTGGAACAAACTCCCAATTACAGTTATAGAGGCCAGAACGTTGTGTAGCTTTAAAGATAGGTTGGATAAATACATGAGTGGATGTGGGTAGGTGTGAGTTGGACCTGATAGCTTGTGCTACCAGGTCGGTTGCCGTGTTCCTCCCTTAAGTCAATGTGACCTGACCTGACTAGGTTGGGTGCATTGGCTTAAGCCGGTAGGAGACTTGGACCTGCCTCGCATGGGCCAGTAGGCCTTCTGCAGTGTTCCTTCGTTCTTATGTTCTTATGACTCTTAGTGGTGTGTATGTTGATGACACAGGTCAGTGGTGTGTGTGTGTGTGTGTGTGTGTGTATGTTGATGACACAGGTCAATGTTTTTTGTGTTGATGACATGACACAAATCAATGGTATGTCGATAACACAGGTCAGTGTTTTGTGTTTTGATGACACAGGTCAATATTGTGTATGTTGATGACTCAAGTCACTGGTGTGTATATTGATGAAACAGGTCTATGGTGCATATGTTAATGACTGAAGTCAGTGGTGTGTATGTTGTTGTCACAGGTCAGTTCAGTGGTGTGTATGTTGATGACACGGATCAGTGGTGTGTATGTTGATTGTACAGTTCAGTGGTGTGTGTCTAGATGATACAGGTCAGTGGTGTTTTTTTTGGATGATACAAGAGAGTGGTATGTGTCTGGGTGACACAGGTTTGTGTTGTGTGTCTGGATGATACAGGTCAATGGTGTGTGTCTGGGTGACACAGAGGTTATGTACAATGTAATTGCTCATACCCCAACAGTCAAAGGGTAATAACTCGTGTGACAAAGGCTAAGAGGAGTGCAAAACGGGATCCAGGACTCTTGATTATTACTTCACTTCCCAATGAGTCTGCATTTTTGTAATGATTCCACACAGGGACCCTTCACGAGGACGATAATGCAGTTCTTGGCAGCGAAACCTGGCTGCTCGCTATGCTACTTAGCAATAAGATCGTGTCGCCTATCAGGTTTGTTACTCGAGTACCACTGTTGACGAGCATATCTTCTTAGCTAATTATTGTAGGATAACCTAATGAAGACGAAAGGTATAAAATACCGACACAATGGAAAAATTAACACAATTGCAGTATAATTTTATCCTTTATTGACTACGTTTCGCCCACACAGTGGACTGTATCAAGTCACAAAGAGATCCACCTGGGTAAAGACTACGTGAGTATAAGTGTCTCAATCTTCAACTTGTCGGTTTTTCAAACCATTCATCACTCTACGTGAGTATATATAAGGTGGGGAGAGTCAGGTGGAAAATGTGTTTGTGACTTGATAGAGCCCACTGTGTGGGCGAAATGTAGTCAATGAAGTATCACATTATATTTGTTAATTTTTCCATATTATAACCTAAGAAAGCCAAGAAGTATGGCTTACTTTGATTGAAAGTTTGCCCTTTGGAGGCATTCCACAATAGCAACCTAACTCCTTGGTATTCAAATTCCGCCAAATAAACATTTTTATAAAATATAAAGACACTTAACTTCGTTTTCTGCCTAGGGAATCCAACCCGGTTTCCTTTGACTGTGAGCCGTATACTCGTCTAGTTCATCGGTAGGTCCGACTAACGGAGTGATGTGCTTAGATTGCCATCAAAGGAAGTTGACTATGATTAACAGAGTCGAGTTATTTTCCTTAATCGATTTCCATAACTCTCTGCTATTACTGAGTCACAGAGGCATGCTGGAGAATGAAAGTTAAGACACATGTGCAACATCTGGATATCTTTATTGTAGACGTTTCGCCATCCAGTGGCTTTATCAATACAGATTCTAGGACATAATAGGAAGACAGTAGAACTATATACAAAAGATGAGGTAATCAGTCCGTCGGCCTTGGAGTTAGTGTTCACAGCATCGTGGTGGAGGAGAATCTGGAGCAAAGACAAGAAGACTGGCGGTTATATAGGCGTCAGTGGATAGGGACGGGCAGCAGACGAGGGCAAAGTCACTGGTAGGCGGGATTCCCCAGTGGAAGTAGGTCCTTCCCAAAGAGATGGCTGCTGCAACTAACCCATCTCTTTGGGAAAGACCTACTTCCACTGGGGAATCCCGCCTACCAGTGACTTTGCCCTCGTCTGCTGCCCGTCCCTATCCACTGACGCCTATATAACAGCCAGTCTTCTTGTCTTTGCTCCAGATTCTCCTCCACAACGATGCTGTGAACACTAACTCCAAGGCCGAGGGACTGATTACCTCATCTTTTGTATATAGTTCTACTCTCTTCCTATTATGCCCTAGAATCTGTATTGATAAAGCCACTGGATGGCGAAACGTCTACAATAAAGATATCCAGATGTTGCACATGTGTCTTAACTTTCATATTGTCGGTATTTTATACCTTTCTTGCACATGCTGGAGAATGTTGATCACGATGCTGGGGTTGTATTACTTTACTGTTTATGGCATGACCTGGTGTAGTGACAGCAATCTAGTTTTCAACACATCCTGTATCATCCGATGTGCTGACAACAGCTACAACAGTTATCAGCACATCCTGCATAACCCAGTGTGTTGTCAACAAAGGTTTTAACAAGGATCATGCTACACAGACTTCTACAGAGGTTAAAGTATTATAAACAATCTTTTTCTTGCTGAATATATTATGTAGATCACTAGATTTAGAGCAGTTGAGAGCTTCCTCCATGAGAAGCCTAAAGAACCTCTCTATGCAAGTACCGCTTAGGTAATTAGAAGCGCAGGTTATCAGATAGGGTATATGCACCATGCACGTATTTACAGATGAATCGCAGCCTTAATGATCCATGCATAACTGATAAGCATTAAACATAATAAATTAACTTATTTTATTTAGTCAAACCCTTGCGGGTTGTTGTGCTCGTGTAATACCTGTCACTATATGGTGAAAAAAGAAAGAGCAGTCTGCAAGCACATCGCTGTACAGACAAAAATAGCAATTGCAAGAAGTATACCTCCTTCCAACTCAGCAACATGCAAGTATACAACTGGTATAGCTGGTATGAATTTTATGTATTCGTGAAAAACACTACACACACACACACACACACACACACACACACACACACACACACACACACACACACACACACACACACACACACACACACACACACACACACACCTGTATTAAAATGCTCCAAAGTGGTTAGGCCATTTACCTTTATTATCCCACCTCCCCTCCCCCCAACAATATTTCCATCCTTACCCATCCTTCTTCCTTTCCCTTCTTACCAAACCTCTGGTAACTCATGTCCATGTCCTTGCTGTACAGACATCCATGAATAAGTGGTTTAGCATCAGATCTGGTTTATATCACTCAAAACTGGCGAGAGAGAATTTCTGTATTTTTCCAATTTAGGTGATTTTAAGGTTTGCGGTGAATGTGCACGATGTGTGACAGATTAGAGGGCCCGTACGCCCGTTATGCTATGCTACCCATGCTGTTGTATTAACGGGAATTTGTGCCTTGATTATGGAGTAGATGGTATGAGTTGACTCTCTGAAAACTTTATGTACCAACACGTAAGAGACACTACCAGAGAAAGGGGAGAGGATGAACCAGCAAGACTGGACCCAGTATTCACCTTGAGTAGTGCAGATATTGAGGACATCACA
This sequence comes from Cherax quadricarinatus, assembly GCF_038502225.1. Classification (NCBI taxonomy): domain Eukaryota; kingdom Metazoa; phylum Arthropoda; class Malacostraca; order Decapoda; family Parastacidae; genus Cherax; species Cherax quadricarinatus. The sequence goes on along the minus strand of NC_091316.1, from coordinate 34,007,617 downwards.
TATGAAAGACTCCTCAGGGCCAGTGAAGCCAAACTACAAGAGAGGGGACTACACACAGGCATGAAGAATTTCCTGTGCGAGGTCCAGTGGGACAGAGAACTGGCAGGGAAAACAGTAAATGAGAGGATGGAATATGTGACAACAATATGCAAGGAAGCTGAGGAGAGGTTTGTATCAAAGGGCAACAGACATAATGAGAAGGCCAGGACAAGCCCTTCATTCACCCAAAGGTGTAGAGAGGCTTAAACCAAGTGCAGTAGAGAATGGAAGAAGTATAGAAGGCAAAGGACCCAGGAGAACAAGGAGAGTAGTCGAAGAGCAAGATATGCACAGGTAAGGAGAGAGGCCCAGCGACAGTACAAAAATGACATAGCAGCGAAAGCCAAGTCTGACCCGAAGCTGTTGTACTGTCACATCAGAAAGCAAACAACCGTCAAAGACCAGGTAATCAGGCTGAGGAAGGAAGGCAGGGGAGGAGTTTTCAAGAAAGGACTTGGAAGTATATGAGGAGCTTAACATGAGATTCAAAGAAGTATTCACAGTGGGGACAGAATGGAGAGAGGAAGCAGAGGCGCTCTGTGTACCACTAACAATCTTCAACATATCTATCGAAACAGGGCGACTACCCGAGGTATGGAACACAGCAAATGTAGTCCTAAATTTTGAAAAAAGAGACAGATATTAAACTACAGATTAGTGTCACTAACATGTATGCAAAGTCATGTAGAAGATTATCAGGAGAAGAATGGTGGATCATCTAGAAAGGAATGAGCTTATAAACGACAACCAGCACAGATTCAGGGACCTGAAATCCTGTGTTACGAACCTACTAGAGTTTTATTACAAGGTGACAGCAGAGACTAGAGAAAGAGAAAGGGGATGGGTAGAATGCATTTTCTAGGGCTACAAGAAGACTTTTGACACAATCTCACACAAGAAATTAGTGCACAAGCTGGAGGACCAGGCAGGTATAACAGGGAAGGCACTGCAGTGGATTAGAGAATACCTGACGGGAAGGCATCAGCGAGTCATGGTACGTGATGAGGTGTCAGAGTGGGCGCCTGTGATGAGCGGGGTTGCACAGGGGTCAGTCCTAGGAACACTGCTGTTTCTGGTACATGTGAATGACATGAAGGAAGGAATAGACTCAGAAGTGTTCCTGTTTGCAGACAATGTGAAGTTAATGAGGAGAACTCAGTCAGAGGAGGATAAGGCAGGACTACAGAGGGATCTGGACAAGCTGCAGGTCTGGTCCAGCAGTTGGCTCTTGGAGTTCAACCCCACCAAGTGCAAAACCATGAAGATCGGGGAAGGACAAAGAAGACCGCAGACATCGTACAGTCTAGGGGACAAAGCCTACAAACCTCACTTAAGGAAAAGGATCTCGGAGTGTGTATAATGCTGAGCACATCTCCTGAGACACATCAACCAAATAACTGCTTCAGCATATAGGCGACTGGCGAACCTAGGAATAACATTCCGGTATCTCAGTAAGGAGTCGTTCCAGACCCTGTACACCATGTACGTCAGGCCCATTTTGGAGTATGCAGCTCAAATTTGGACCCGATACCTGACCAGGAATCTAGAGAAAGTGCAAAAGTTTGCAACGAGACTAGTCCCTGAGCTAAGGGGCATGTCCAACGAGGAGAGGTTAATAAGGCAACTCGACCTGACGGCACTGGAGAACAGGAGGGACAGGGGGAACATGATAACGACATATAAAATATTGAGAGGAATCGACAAGGTGGACAGACAGGATGTTCCAGAGATGGGACTCAGCAACAAGGGGTCACAATTGGAAGTTGAAGACTTGGATGAGCCACAGAGACGTTAGGGAGTATCTCTTCAGTCATAGAGATGTCAGGCAGAGGAATAGTCTGGAAAGTGAGGTAGTGGAGGCAGGTACCATACATAGCATTAAAAAGAGGTATGATAAATCTCATGGAGCAGGGAGAGAGTGGACCTAGTAGCGACCAGTGAACAGGCTGGGCCAGGAACTATGAATCGACCCCTGCAATCACATATAAGTGAGTACACACACACACACACACACACACACACACACACACACACACACACACACACATATTCACACACTTTTGAGACGCTAAATTTGGGATGATAAGCTAAGGCTCGGTCTGTGGTAGATGGCAACCACATACTGAGGTAGCTACTACCGTCCTGCAACCCATTCTCTTATTTGTTATCGCTTTTCCTACTACAGACAAATTGGTGTCTCATTAATGAGCCTTAAACAATGATGATCTGACAGAGATCTTTCTACTGCGCTCGGTGGGTTCCTGTGTTTAGTTCCTGCTTCAAAACTTTTTATCGCCTTTTTCTTATATTTAATTTATTGCTGTGGTAGTGTTATAATTGTTTTTTAATTCATAAGAGACCAATCTAACCTAACTAAATGTAACCCAAGCTAAATATCGCAAATCGAGAAATTTCCTCTAAACTGTATTTGAAAATTCCACATAGAATACAAGATGGGTTGATCTTGCCATACGAGTTTATATAGCTAGCTTATAGATGCTTTGCACTCTTGACAGTATTATTGGACATTTGTTTCTGTATCATTCAGTAAATATTTAGCGTAGCTTTGCTTTCTTTACCATCTCTCATTCTCTTAATACTTTCTTTACCATTTGAGATCTGGTCTAAGTGAGACCGACCAGGGGAGAGGGAGGGTGATGATCCCCGGCATCATTAATTAACAGATACATAGGAGGTTAAGCTGTTATATACAAGAAGTTTATACTCGAGAGTTGTTCAGTCATCACAAATAAGTAATTCCTTCTCATATAATGATAAGTGGTCAGGGTGCAAGAGCTTCGCTGTCGTACTCAACAAGTAGGTAAATTGCTTCCACTGAAGAAATTAGATAATGATTTTCAAGGGAACAAAGATTATCGTAAGAGCTGCAGACCCATTTTTTGTAATGGAAAGTAAAACAACTGAGCATTGAAATTAAATAGGCACACCATTCCAACGTGCTGAGACAGATTGTAACCAGCCATCGAAGGCAAGCGTTTGTTGACAACGATTGAAAGAACTTTGAAAAAACAACGAAAAAGTATTTCTTATATGTAGATCTTATCCAGCTACTGTATGTACCTTATATTTTAGATGAGGTTAGCATTAATTATTCAGAATGAAGCAGTTTTAAAAAGACTTAAGTAAAATGCGAAAATACCTTACCCGAGAGTGTTCTCTGGATGGAACAGAGGCCGGGTAAACATACAAGACGTTTTCTAATCAACGTAGCAAATAAACAGCGTTACGGCATAGTAACAGTGTTGATTTTTTAATGTTCTTCCATTCGCTTATCAACACAAGTTAGGAGTATGGGTTACTTTTTGCTCCTCTTGCTGACCTGCGTAATAAGTTCTCTTGAGTTCATAAGGCGTTTTCTCAGATAAAAAAAAAAAAAGATGAAGATAATGAAGAAAAAAGGAGACAGTTATTTATACCAGGATAACCCAGAAAAAAATAAGTAGTGTCGCTTATTTCAGTGAAGGTCCTTTCGTGGAATGCGAACTACAGCAGGCGATCTAGGTTCGTATTTAATACTAGGTGAACATGGGCAACAGGTGTAAGGAGACTCGCCCACACGTCTAGTCTCACCCAGGAATCGGATATGGATCCTTTCAATTGTGGGCCGAACGTTCTACACTGAACTACAGGTAATTACAATCCAACTGATTAGTGGAGTAGATCTGCTTGGATTAATTATGATAGAGCAGCATTAACTTCAAAACATGGATTAATGGACGTGTAACTCACTTAACATATATTAACCTACACACTGGACATCTTAAAATGAACTGGAGGTGTGAATATATATTGTAAACTTTTGACCGCTTGAGGTAATGTTTTAAAATTAATATGGTTATCAAACGTGAGCGAATCATATTTTGAATTCTGGACACAAAGGATTATTGAAAAAATACTAATGGTGCAAACGAACCCACTTGAAAATAAAGGAGAATGTAACATGAGTACTTTAAGTTTAGGTTTTTAACTGAAGATCTCTTCAGCAGACTGAAGAGTTAAGTTTAGGTCGAGATATACATTGCTCATCTTAACCTCTGATTGTGTTCTCTTGTTTTGGTCATATCCTTTCATTCTACGTACACCTTGACATTGTGATCATGAATGTTGTGATCGTGTCCCTTCTACTCCTTACCTTCAGTGTTGTGAGGTTAGTGCTTCAAGTATGATGTGATAATTTCAATTTTTAATGTCAGACAGTAGCCAGTCGCAAATCTTTGTACTTTCTTGCTCTTTCTATTATTGAGGTGGAATGGATTTCATTCTGATGTTTCGTGCTCCAGTATTGGTCTCGTGCTGTTACACATTATCTTTGCTGAAGTTCCTAACAACTTCTCTTGTATTCACCAACGTTGCTTAAGTTATTGGCGTTGAAAATTGTCCATGTAGATCTTCGGGGATAGGCTCGATGGTATATCTACCTCTGCATCCTTGTTTTCTTTCGAACAGAGGCAATTGTCTCCTTTCCGGTAGATACGATACTACTGGTGTTTCCTCTCATTACTTTGCGTTAATAGAACTTGAACTCGAGTTTACATTTATTGATGTATTTTGCAGTCAGTCCAGGCCAATCTTTCTCCGTGTGTCCTCGTATGGAGGTTTGTTCATATACTGATTTGTTGTCTGAGGGGCGAGAGAAGGGAAGGATCAAGGCTCGGCTTCTGGCCACGCCTCTTTGGCGTGGCATTGCTGGTTTCTGGTCTCATGTGTGATGTCTTAGGTATAACTGATTCTCTCACATATGAGACAGTCATCAATCTTGTAAAACGAGATATACCACGGCATTAGGATCTCTTCAGAGACACAAATGACACCTATCCAGTCCACAAACCACATAGTAAGTCTTCCTAATAACATCACATTACCAAGGACGCGGTGTAGCGATCAACCGCGTTCCTCCTACCACACCGTTACTACTATGTAAAAAACACCAGGGTAAGTAGTTTTACTCTCTCTCTCTCTCTCTTTCACACACACACACACACACACACACACACACACACACACACACACACACACACACACACACACACACACACACACACACACACACACCACACACACCACACACACACACACCACTCACACACACCACACACACACACCACACACACACACCACACACACACACACACACCACACACACACACCACACACACCACACACACCACACACACACACACACACCACACACACACACACACACACACACACGACACACACACACACGACGCACACACGACACACACACACACACACACACACACACACACACACCACACACACACACCACACACACACACACACACACCACACACACACACCACACACACACACCACACACACACCACACACACACACACACCACACACACACACACACACCACACACACACACACACACACACACACACACCCCACACACACACCACACACACACACCAACACCACACACACACACCACACACACACACACCACACACACACCATACACACACCAAACACACACACACACACAAACACACACACAAACACACACACAAACACACACACACACACACACACACACACACACACACACACACACACACACACACACACACACACAAGAAGAAAGGACTACACTGAAAGAGAGGGTACAGAGACGCAAGGAGGAACGAGAGGCAATGACGAAGATGAGCAGGACCCAGACACAGGAGGAAGGGCAAACACACCCCACAGAATCTCCCACCAAAAGACTCCAACCGCGACATTCCCAACGCAACTGAGCAACCTATACTACAACCCACTCACTGTTCCCTCTGCCACCAACCCCCATATCACAAACCTCACCCCAACAGCTGTCCCTTATGGGCATTCTGACCCCACCCCCATCATCACAAACCCCACCTACACCACAGCCCCACATAGGCCCCCACCAAGGCTCTCGCTCCCCCAACCCCAATATTCTTGCATGACCACAGTGATAGAAAAGAAACTGAAAGTTTGGTACACAAACGCGGATGGAATAACGAATAAACATGAGGAGTGGAACGAAAGAATCAGTGAAAAATCCCCAGACATCATAGCAGTCACAGAAACAAAACTCGCTGAGACAATAACAGACACAATCTTCCCAACGGGATATCAGATCCTGAGGAAAGATAGAAGGAGTAGAGGGGGAGGAGGGGTTGCACTGCTCATAAAACACCGATGGGGATTTGAGGAAATGGAAGGCATGGACATGATTGAAGAAAGAGACTACATTGTAGGTACAATTCAGTCCGGAGAACATAAAGTAGTCATTGGAGTGATGTATAAACCACCACAGAACTGCAGGAGGCCAAGAGAGGAGTACGAAGAAAACAACAGGGTGATGGTGGACACACTGGCTGAGGTGGCAAGAAGAGCTCACTCGAGCAGAGCAAAGTTACTGGTAATGGGCGATTTCAACCACAGGGAGATCGACTGGGAAAACCTGGAGCCACATGAGGGTCCCGAAACATGGAGAGCCAAGATGATGGATGTGGTACTTGAAAACCTCATGCATCAACATGTCAGGGACACAACCAGAGAGAGAGGGGAGGATGAGCCAGCAAGACTGGATATTGTGTTCACCCTGAGCAGTTCAGACATTGAGGACATCACTTACGAGAGGCCCCTTGGAGCTAGCGATCACGTGGTTCTGAGTTTTGATTATATAGTAGAGTTACAAGTGGAGAAGGTAACAGGAACTGAAGGGGACAGGCCAAACTATAAAAGGGGGGACTACACAGGTATGAGAAACTTCCTGCAGGAGGTTCAGTGGGACAGAACTGGTAGGAAAATCAGTAAACGAGATGATGGAATATGTGGCAACAAAGTGCAAGGAGGCAGAGGAAAGGTTTGTTCCCAAGGGAAACAGAAATAATAGGAAGACCAAAACGAGTCCTTGGTTTACCCGAAGGTGTAGGGAGGCAAAAACTAAGTGCAACAGAGAATGGAAAAGGTACAGGAGGCATAGGACCCAGGAAAACAAGGAGATTAGTAGAAGAGCCAGAAACGAGTATGCACAGATAAGGAGGGAGGCCCAGCGATAGTATAAAAACGACATAGCATCGAAAGTCAAATCTGACCCGAAACTGCTGCATAGCCACATTAGGAGGAAGACAACAGTCAAGGACCAGGTGATAAGGCTGAGGAAAGAAGGTGGAGAACTCACAAGAAACGATCAAGAGGTATGTGAGGAGCTCAACACGAGATTTAAGGAAGTATTTACAGTAGAGACAGGAAGGACTCTGGGGGGACAGACCAGATGGGGACACCAGCAAGGAATACACCAACAAGTGTTGGACGACATACATACAGATGAGGAGGAGGTGAAGAAACTGCTAAGGGACATCGATACCTCAAAGGCAATGGGACCGGACATCTCCCCGTGGGTCCTTAGAGAGGGAGCAGATATGTTGTGCGTGCCATTTACCACAATCTTCAACACTTCCCTAGAAACTGGGCAACTACCTGAGGTATGGAAGACGGCAAATGTAGTTCCCATTTTTAAAAAAGGAGACAGAAAAGAGGCACTAAACTATAGACCTGTGTCATTGACGTGTATAGTATGCAAAGTTATGGAGAAGATTATCAGGAGGAGAGTGGTGGAGCACCTGGAACGGAACAAGAGTGTAAATGCCAACCAGCACGGATTCATGGAAGGCAAATCCTGTGTCACAAACCTTCTGGAGTTTTATGATAAAATAACAGAAGTAAGACACGAGAGGGGTGGGTTGATTGCATCTTCTTGGACTGCAAGAAGGCCTTTGACACAGTTCCTCACAAGAGATTAGTGCAGAAGCTAGAGCATCAGGTGCATATAACAGGAAGGGCACTGCAATGGATCAGAGAATACCTGACAGGGAGGCAACAACGAGTCATGGTACGTAATGATGTATCACAGTGGGCACCTGTGACGAGCGGGGTCCCACAGGGGTCGGTCCTAGGACCAGTGCTATTTTTGGTATATGTGAACTACATGATGGAAGGGTTAGACTCAGAAGTGTCCCTGTTTGCAGATGATGTGAATTAGGAACTTCCTGAATGAGGTTCAGTGGGACAGAGAACTGGCAGGGAAACCAGTTAATGAGATGATGGAATATGTAGTCACAATGTGCAAGGAGGCTGAGGACAGGTTTGTACCCAAGGGTAACAGGAATAATGAAAAAGCCAGGATGAGCCCATGGTTCACTCAAAGATGCAAGGAGGCAAAAACCAAGTGTGCTAGGGAATGGAAGAAATATAGAAGGCAAAGGACCCAGGAGAATAAGGAGAGCAGTCGTAGAGCCAGAAACGAATATGCACAGATAAGAAGGGAGGCCCAACGTCAATATGAAAACGACATAGCAGCAAAAGCCAAATCTGACCCGAAGCTGTTATACAGCCACATCAGGAAGAAAACAACCGTCAAGGACCAGGTAATCAGGCTAAGGAAGGAAGGAGGAGAGACAACAAGAAATGACAGTGAAGTATGTGAGGAACTCAACAAGAGATTCAAAGAAGTGTTCACAGAGGAGACAGAAGGGGCTCCAGAAAGACGGAGAGGTGGGGTACACCACCATGTGCTGGACACAGTACACACAACCGAGGAAGAAGTGAAGAGGCTTCTGAGTGAGCTAGATATCTCAAAGGCAATGGGGCCAGATAATATCTCTCCATGGGTCCTGAGAGAGGGAGCAGAGGCGCTATGTGTACCCCTAACAACAATATTCAATACATCTATCGAAACAGGGAGATTGCCTGAGGCATGGAAGACAGCAAATGTGGTACCAATCTTTAAAAAAGGAGACAGACATGAAGCACTAAACTACAGACCAGTGTCACTGACATGTATAGCATGCAAAATCATGGAAAAGATTGTCAGGAGAAGAATGGTGGAACATCTAGAAAGGAATGATCTCATCACCAGCAGACAACATGGTTTCAGGGACGGGAAATCCTGTGTCACAAACCTACTGGAGTTCTATGACATACCTGGTTACCTGGAGGTTATTCCGGGGATCAACGCCCCCGCGGCCCGGTCCACGACCAGGCCTCCCGATGGATCAGGGCCTGATCAACTAGGCTGTTACTGCTGGCCGCACGCAGTCCGACGTACGAGCCACAGCCCGGCTGATCCGGCACTGACTTTAGGTATCTGTCCAGCTCTCTCTTGAAGGCAGCCAGGGGTTTATTGGCAATTCCCCTAATGCTTGATGGGAGGCTGTTGAACAGTTTTGGGCCCCGGACACTTATGGTGTTTTCTCTTAGTGTACCAATGGCGCCCCTACTTTTTATTGGCGGCATTTTGCATCGCCTGCCCAGTCTTTTACTTTCGTAGGGAGTGATTTCTGTGTGCAGATTTGGGACCATTCCTTCCAAGATTTTCCAAGTGTAGATTATGATATATCTCTCCCTCCTGCGTTCCAACGAGTACAAGTCAAGTGCTTTCAAGCGTTCCCAGTAGTTAAGGTGCTTGACAGAACTTATACGTGCAGTAAAGGATCTCTGTACACTCTCTAGATCTGCGATTTCGCCTGCTTTGTATGGAGATGTTAATGTACAGCAGTATTCCAGCCTAGAGAGAACAAGTGATTTGAAAAGGATCATCATGGGCTTGGCATCTCTCGTTTTGAAAGTTCTCATTATCCATCCTATCATTTTCTTTGCACGTGCGATCGTGGCACTGTTGTGATCCTTGAAAGTGAGATCCTCAGACATTACTACTCCCATGGTGACAGCAGTAAGACAAGAGAGAGAGGGGTGGGTGGATTGCATTTTCTTAGACTGCAAGAAGGCGTTTGACACAGTACCACACAAGAGATTAGTGCAAAAACTGGAGGACCAAGCAGGAATAACAGGGAAGGCACTGCAATGGATCAGGGAATACTTGTCAGGAAGACAGCAGCGAGTAATGGTACGAGGCGAGGTGTCAGAGTGGGCACCTGTGACCAGCGGGGTCCCACAGGGGTCAGTCCTAGGACCAGTGCTGTTTCTGGTATTTGTGAACGACATGGCGGAAGGAATAAACCCTGAGGTGTCCCTGTTTGCAGATGACGTGAAGTTGATGAGAAGAGTTCATTCGATCGAAGACCAGGCAGAAATACAAAGGGATCTGGACAGGCTGCAGACCTGGTCCAGCAACTGGCTCCTGGAGTTCAATCCAACCAAGTGCAAAGTCATGAGGATTGGGGAAGGGCAAAGAAGACCGCAGATGGAGTACAGTCTAGGGGGTCAGAGACTACAAACATCACTCAAGGAAAAAGATCTTGGGGTGAGTATAACACCAGGCACATCTCCTGAAGCGCACATCAACCAAATAACTGCTGCAGCATATGGGCGCCTGGCAAACCTCAGAACAGCATTCCGACATCTTAATAAGGAATCGTTCAGGACCGTGTACACAGTGTACGTTAGGCCCATATTGGAGTATGCGGCACCAGTTTGGAACCCACACCTAGCCAAGCATGTAAAGAAACTAGAGAAAGTGCAAAGGTTTGCAACAAGACTAGTCCAAGAGCTAAGAGGTATGTCCTATGAGGAGAGGTTAAGGGAAATCAACCTGACGACACTGGAGGACAGGAGAGATAGGGGGGACATGATAACGACTTACGAAATATTGAGAGGAATTGACAAGGTGGACAAAGACAGGATGTTCCAGAGACTGGACACAGTAACAAGGGGACACAGTTGGAAGTTGAAGACACAGATGAATCAAAGGGATGTTAGGAAGTATTTCTTCAGCCACAGAGTAGTCAGGAAGTGGAATAGTTTGGGAAGCGATGTAGTGGAGTCAGGATCCATACATAGCTTTAAGCAGAGGTACGATAAAGCTCATGGTTCAGGGAGAGTGACCTAGTAGCGACCAGTGAAGAGGCGGGGCCAGGAGCTTGGACTCGACCCCTGCAACCTCAACTAGGTGAGTAACTAGGTGAGTACACACACACTGCACACACACTACACGCACCACGCACACTACACGCACCACGCACACTACACACACACACACACACACACACACACACACACACACACACACACACACACCTGTACTAGGACAAAATGGTAACTAACTAGGCTAATACATACACACACACACCTGTACTAGGACAAAATGGTAACTAGGCTAATACACACACACACACACACACACACACACACACACACACACACACACACACACACACACACACACACACACACACACACACACACACACACACACACACACACACACACACACACACACACATATATATATATATATATATACACACACACACACCTACACACACACGCACCTACACACACATGCACCTATGCACACACACCTACACATACACACACACCTACACACACACCTACACACATGCACCTACACACACACACCTACACACACACCTACACACACACACACACCTACACACACACACCTACACACACACACCTACACACACACACCTACACACACACACACAACTACAGACACACTCACACCTACACACACACACACACCTGCACACACACACACCTACACACACACACCTACACACACACACCTACACACACACACCTACACACACACACACACACACACACACACACACACACACACACACACACACACACACACACACACACACACACACCTACACACACACACACACACACCTACACACACACACACACGCACCTACACACAGACACCTACACGCACACACCTACACACACACACCTACACACACACCTAACACACACACCTACACACACACGCACCTACACACCTACACACACACACAACCTGCACTCACACCTACACACACACCTACACACACACACACACACCTACACACGCACATCTACACACACACATCTACACACACACATCTACACACACATCTACACACACACATCTACACACACGCACGCATGTACAGCAGGCCTAGTGTCTAATCGACATGTGCCTAGGACAAAATGGTAACTAACACATACATGACATGATGGAAGGGTTAGACTCAGAAGTGTCCCTGTTCGCAGACGATGTGAAGTTACTGAGGAGAATTAAATCAGATGAGGACCAGGCAGGACTTCAAAGAGACCTGGACAGACTGGACATTTGGTCCAGCAACTGGCTTCTCGAATTTAATCCCGCCAAATGCAAAGTCATGAAGATAGGGGAAGGGCAAAGAAGACCGCAAACAGAGTATAGGCTAGGTGGTCAAAGACTGCAAACCTCACTCAAGGAGAAAGATCTTGGAGTGAGTATAACACCGAGCATGTCTCCGGAAGCACACATCAACCAGGTAACTGCTGGAGCATATGGGCGCCTGGCAAACCTGAGAACAGCGTTCCGATACCTTAATAAGGAATCGTTCAAGACACTGTACACCGTGTACGTCAAGCCCATACTGGAGTATGCAGCACCTGTTTGGAACCCGCACTTGATAAAGCACGTCAAGAAACTAGAGAAAGTGCAAAGGTTTGCGAGAAGGTTTTTTCCAGGGCTAAGGGGAATGTCTTTTGAAGAAAGGTTAAGGGAAACCGGCCTGACGACACTAGAGGACAGAAGGGTCAGGGGAGACATGATAACGACATATAAAATACTGCGCGAAATTGACAAGGTGGACAAAGACAGGATGTTTCAGGGAGGGGACACAGAAACAAGAGGTCACAATTGGAAGTTGAAGACACAGATGAGTCAGAGAGATATTAGGAAGTATTTCTTCAGTCATAGAGTTGTCAGGCAGTGGAATAGCCTAGAAAGTGATGTAGTGGAGGCAGGAGCCATACATAGTTTTAAGACGAGGTATGATAAAGCTCATGGAGCGGGGAGAGAGAGGACCCAGTAGCAGCCGGTGAGGAGGCGGGGTCAGGAGCTAGGACTGGACCCCTGCAATCACAAATAGGCGAGTACAAATAGGTGAGTACACACACACAAACACACACACACACACACACACACACACACACACACACACACACACACACACACACACACACACACACACACGCACACGCACACACAGTCAGAGGTCTGTTGTTAATTTCCCTTATATATGAAAGTTGTACGTTGAAAAGTTTTGGTCCCTTCACACTTATTGAGTTTTCTCTTGGTGTGCTCTCTGCATCCCTGCTTTTCACTGGGGGTATTTGGCAGTGTCTGCAAAGTCTTACTTTTATGGGGAATAATTCGTGTTAAGATTTGGGACCAATCTTAGAATTTTCCAGGTGTTGATTGTAATGTGTCATTTAAAATCTCTTGATCCATGGAACTGAAAAATACCCTCCCTTCCTTTGCATGAAACCTGATTGCCTCAGTTACCCAGGTACTATATGGCCCCTACGGGTTTAGCTCTTCCTCATGAAAGTACGGTAATAATCATCACCAGACATGTATATGTATATTATTGATGGTTGTGACAACTAGGCAGGACGATACATCAATACACCATTACCCTATGATGACTTTATGCCGCTCCGGGGGTCACCGCCACCGCAGCACAGTCCCAAACCGCACCTTATGGGTGCTGGTTTGATCGATTAGGTTGTTGGGGCTGGTTTCAAGCAGTCCTATGTATCCACCATAGTTTGGTTGACCAGGAGCCGACTTTATGAACTTGTTACGTTCCCCCTTGAAGACAGCCGGAAGTCTGTTGGTAATTCCCTTTATACCTGGAGGAAGGCTGCTGAAAGTTCTTGGACCTCTAACACTTATTGTGTTATCTCTTAGTGTCCTCTTTGTGATTTGTGTATGCAGATTTAGGACATATCCCTTGTGAATTTTCCAGGTACAAATTGGAATGTATCTTTCCTACTATCCAAGGAATATAGATCTCATTAATTTAGATGATTGACTGAGTTGACTGAGCACTGAAGATTCTCATTCTCCAAGTCTGTAAATTCGCCTGCCTTAACAGGACTTGTTAGTATACACCAGTATTCCAGCACAGGTACTTGTGGTTAAGATAGTAACATTGTTGTGAACTTGTGATTCTTGAACAAAAATCATTCCTCATGAAAAAAGAGGCTTGACAGACGGTGCAAAATACCTTCAATGAAAAACAGAGGTGGAATAACTACACTAAGGAAAAACTTAGTGAGTGTGAAGGGACAGAGACTTTTCAACGTCCTCCCTTATTGTATGAGAGGGATTGCCAACAGACCTCTGGCTGTCGTCAGGAGGGAATTGGGCAAGTTTCTCAAGTAAGTACCTGATCATACGGGCTGTCATGTCTACGTTGGGCTTTGTGGGGCTGGTACCAACAGCCTGGTTGATCGGGCCATCCACTTAGAGGCCTGGTCTGGGACTAGGCAGCGAGGACGTTGACTCTCGGTACATGGTACACGGTACACGGTACATGGTCTCTTTCATGCCACGTCTTTTTTTTTTAAGCGGTTTGTATTCTGTATTCTATTCTAGTTTACATTTGTCCAATTTCTGCCCAACGGAGTAGGTGAAACTTGCCCTCGTTGAAAATATATTATGTGACCAATTGGAAAACTTGGTTTACATTGTCTTGGAATTTGAAGTTTTTCTTCCTGATGGATGTTGCTCGAATGTAAAGTCAAGTAATGTCTGCATAATGTTCCACCTTGGGAGAGTACTCTACTGTGTTCCGTAGCTCTCGCTAGCGCACTCAGCTCACACACTGAGGTCCGGGGTTCCAATCTCCTCCGGTACGGCTGGAAAACATTAGGGACGTGTTTCCATAAGACACCTGCTGTCCCTGTCTCTGTTCACCCGTCAGTTTAAAATGGGTACCTGGGTGTTAGTCGACTGGTGTGGGTCGCATCCTGGGACAAAACTGACCTAATTTGCCCGAGATGCTCAGCATAACACAGGGTAGTATGTCATTGATGTCAGCTAGGTCTGTATACCATGTACTTGTAGTAAATAAATTTATTATTATTATTATTATTATTATTATTATTATTATTATTATTATTATTGTTGTAGATGTTTCAGTGTTTGGGCCTTTGACAGTGTAGGTAGGGAGGGAGGGATGGGGTATCCCCTTCCATCTTTCTTACCTCTCTCTCTTAGGTATAATTTCCCTTGCCCTCACTCTAATATAATGGAGATATCTTTATAAAAATTTCAGTTGTCCAGTTTATGGGATAGGCTGTCCTGAGGGATGGTAAATACTAATGATAGTAACTCCATCTGTGCTGGAAGGAAACCTTTGAAGCTGCCGTAGCTGATGATCCCTTACTGCAATATTTGACGATATTCTTATTGTCATCATGAAGTCTCCCAGCTCAAGGTGACACTGCTGAAGTCTCCCAGCTCAGACTGACACTGCTGAAGTCTCCCAGCTCAGACTGACTGCTGAAGTCTCCCAGCTCAGACTGACTGCTGAAGTCTCCCGGTTTAGACTGACACTACTGAAGTCTCCCAGATCCGGCTGACACTACTGAAGTCTCCCAACTCAGACTGACACTACTGAGGTCTCCCAGTTTAGACTGACACTACTGAAGCCTCCCAGATCAGGCTGACACTACTGAAGTCTCCCAGCTCAGGCTGACACTGCTGAAGTCTCCCAGCTCAGACTGACACTACTGTAGTCTCCCAGATCAGACTGACACTACTGAAGTCTCCCAGTTTAGACTGACACTACTGAAGTCTCCCAGATCAGACTGACACTGCTGAAGTGTACCAGCTCAGACTGACACTACTGAAGTCTCCCAGCTCAGACTGACACTACTGAAGTCTCCCAGCTCAGACTGACGCTGATGAAGTCTTTCAGCTTAGACTGACACTACTGAAGTCTTTCAGCTTAGACTGACACTACTGAAGTCTCCCAGCTTAGACTGACAATACTGAAGTCTCCCAGCTTAGACTGACAATACTGAAGTCTCCCAGCTGAGACTGACACTACTGAAGTCTCCCAGCTCAGACTGACACTACTGAAGTCTCCCAGCTCAGACTGACACTACTGAAGTCTCCCAGCTTAGACTGACACTACTGAAGTCTCCCAGCTTAGACTGACACTACTGAAGTCTCCCAGCTTAGACTAACACTACTGAAGTCTCCCAGCTTAGACTAACACTACTGAAGTCTCTCAGCTTAGACTAACACTACTGAAGCTCCCAGCTTAGACTAACACTACTGAAGCCCACAGCTTAGACTAACACTACTGAAGTCTCTCAGCTTAGACTAACACTACTGAAGTCTCCCAGCTTAGACTGACACTACTGAAGTCTCTCAGCTTAGACTAACACTACTGAAGTTTCCCAGCTTAGACTGACACTACTGAAGTCTCTCAGCTTAGACTAACACTACTGAAGTCTCTCAGCTTAGACTAACACTACTGAAGCTCCCAGCTTAGACTAACACTACTGAAGTCTCCCAGCTTAGACTGACACTACTGAAGTCTCCCAGCTTAGACTGACACTACTGAAGTCTCCCAGCTTAGACCTGTCACAACACTTTGTATGAGACTCATCCTGTGTGTGGAATATTACAAAGAAACGTAACTTTTGTTCCCTGTGTAACCATCATATAGAGTATTGCAGCAGCACACTGTTGATGTGTCGGTTTTGCTTAAAAAATGGTGTAGGGAGTGAAGGAAGAGTGGTAGTAGTGGAGTGTGGATACCCTGCCTTCCTTGATGGTGTTAGAGAGGGAGGAGGAGCGGATGCCTACCTCCATCCCTAGGCTGATATAGGGAGTGAAGTTGGAGAGCAGCAGTAGTTCCAGAGAGGGGACACAGAAACAAGGGGCCACAACTGGAAGCTGAAGACTCAGACGAGTCACAGGGACGTTAGGAAGTATTTCTTCAGTCATAGAGTCGTCAGGAAGTGGAATAGCCTAGCAAGTGAAGTAGTGGAGGCAGGGACCATACATAATTTTAAGAGGAGGTATGACAAAGCTCAAGAAGCAGAGAGGGAGAGGACCTAGTAGCGATCAGTGAAGAGGCGGGGCCAGGAGCTGAGTCTCGACCCCTGCAACCACAATTAGGTGAGTACACACACACACACACACACACACACACACACACACACACACACACACACACACACACACACGCACACACACACACACACACACACACACACACATACAGATAATGTGAAGTTGAGAAGAATTAAATCGGATGAGGATGAGGCAGGACTGCAAAGAGACCCGGACAGGCTGGACATGTGGTCCAGAAACTGACTTCTCGAATTCAACCCTGCCAGATGCAAAGTCATGAAGATTGGGGAGGGGCAAAGAAGACCGCAGACAGAGTATAGGCTAGGTGGACAAAGACTACAGACCTCACTCAGGGAGAAAGATCTTGGGGTGACCATAACACTGAGCACGTCACCGGAGGCACACATCAACCAAATAACTGCTGCAGCATATGGGCGCCTGGCAAACCTGAGAATAGCATTCCGATACCTTAATAAGGAATCGTTCAAGACACTGTACACTGTGTATGTTAGGCCTATACTGGAGTATGCAGCACCAGTCTGGAACCCACACCTGGTCAAGCATGTCAAGAAGTTAGAGAAAGTACAAAGGTTTGCAACAAGGCTAGTTCCAGAGCTCAGGGGAATGTCGTACGAGGAAAGGTTGAGGGAAATCGGACTGACGACACTGAAGGACAGAAGGGTCAGGGGAGACATGCTAACGACATACAAGATACTGCGGGGAATAGACAGGTGGACAGAGACAGGATGTTCCAGAGAGGGGACACAGAAACAAGGGGTCACAACTGGAAGCTGAAGACTCAGACGAGTCACAGGGACGTTAGGAAGTATTTCTTCAGTCATAGAGTCGTCAGGAAGTGGAATAGCCTAGCAAGTGAAGTAGTGGAGGCAGGAACCATACATAATTTTAAGAAGAGGTATGACAAAGCTCAGGAAGCAGAGAGGGAGAGGACCTAGTAGCGATCAGGCCAGGAGCTGAGTATCGACCCCTGCAACCACAATTAGGTGAGTACACACACACACATACACACATACAACAGGCCTAGTGTCTAATCGATATGTGCCTAGGACAAAATGGTAACTAAATAACAGATGGCCAAAAGAGCTCACGTAAGCCATGCAAAGCCGCTGATCATAGAAGACACTATGAGGGAACAGACTGCGAGAGGCTGGAACCACATGTGGAACCAAAAACGTGGAAGACTAAGATGCTAGAGGTAGTGATGGAGAAATTTATGCACCATCATGTCATGGACACAACTAGAGAGAGGAGTGGAATGAATCAACAAGGTTGGACCTTGTATTCACCTTGAACGATACTGAATACGAGAGGCCTCTTGGTTCTAGTGACCAAACAGTCCAGAGTGTCGAATACCTCGTGAAAGTAAACTTGGAGAGAGAGCATGGGAAGGACGAAAGAAATGAAATTTAAAAAACGAAGACTACACTGACATGAAACAATCCTTGAATTGAAGGGAAAGACAAATTAAATGGAGTACGTAGCTGTTAAGTGCTGGGAGGCAGGAGAGTTGTACCTAGAGCAGAAGAATCAATGTCAAAAACAGGGTAAGTCTATGGTTCACCAAGAGGTGCGGGGAAGTAAAAGCTGAAAGTGTTAGATCATGGAAAAAATATAAATAGGAAAACGAGGAAGTGAGGAGAAAGCTAAACAGTAATTTGAGAATGATATAACTTCGAAAGCAAATGCCAACCCATAGCTGCTATTCACCCACATCAGCAGGAAAACAACACTAAAGGACTAGGTAATCAGGCTGAACTAGGAGAGGTCATACGAAATGACAAGGAAGTTTGTGAAGAGGTGAGCAAAAAATTTAAGATAATTTTGGAGGTAATGGAGATGTTACCAGAGAGTCAAAGAGGTAAAGCACACCAGTGAGTACTGGGCACAATACACAAGGCAGGTGAAGAGTTGAGAAAAATTCATCGAATGCAATGAGAACATATATTAATATATCTCTCCGCGCGTCCTAAGAGGGAGGGGAAGCCATTAGCTACAGTCTTCAACAGTTCAGTAGATACAAGGCAACTGCCAGAGGTGTGGAAGACAACAAATGTAGTCCCAACATTTTGAAAAGAGACAGACAGGTAGCATTAAAAAAAAGGTCACTGACATGTGTAGCATGTAAGGTCATGGAGAACAATATCAGATGAGTGGTGTAACGCCTGGACAAGATTGTGTTCTTATACAACGCCCAGCACACTTTTAAGATGGTAAATGATCTCTTAAAAACTTACTAGATTTCTATGACAAGCTTAGAGAAATAGGGCAGGAAATGGTGCTGTAAGAAGGCTTTTGACAGTATCGCGTACGTGATTTTCAACACCATAAACGAACTGTTCCGCATGCCTTCAATTTCCCGTTCTCCACACCTTCAGGCGATGTCCTCAAGATTCTTCCCAACATTGTGAACTGGGCCTGCAGACCTGTCTCCTGCCCAAGCAACCGTTCCTAAAACAACCGCCAGCAATGCTGATTTTTTTGCCTCAACCGCCGCCTACCACGTCTCCCAACCTGTTGATACACTATCAATACACCTTTACACTGCTCCTGCCGACCCAGTCATCTGCCAGCACCACTGTAGACTCGTCACTGAATCCACTCCGAAGAAGATGCTGATGATTCCGGTACACCCTCATGGGAAAACCTTACCTTCTACACTTCTCCATCGAATACTGACACCATGACTTGCAGTGAGCTCTACAAAGGCCTCGGTGCTGGAACAATAAAGTTTGCCTGCGAGCCACCACTTTACTTCACACTTACCCAGGTTCTGGAGTTCATCAAGCCTCTAGGTTTCACCTTTGGAAATAAGGCAAAACTGTACCACCTCCCTAGGAGCAGCTTCAAAAGTTTGAAAATGCCTCCTTTACAAGCGCTTTCTTTAATCACTTAAATAACACCTACTAATGAGTTGCCATCTGATGTTCCTCCTTGCCTGCCCTCTCCTGCGACCTAGCCTGCTGCCAACTTCTCAAGATTCAAGACCTCCAACTACCACAAGACCGATGGAAACATATCCTGCTCCTGTTTCTCCAGTCTGTCCCACGAGCGCCTAGCCGCTGAGTTAAACCCTGGCAGTTTGTCTACGACTGTGGACACTTCTCTTCATCGCTGTTTTTCGCCTGTTCCGTCTTCCCCGCTCACCCAACAGGGGTCTTACCTAAACTCTCTTGTTTTGTCTTGTCGCATATGTGAACGACTTGGCAGATGTGAAACTAATGAGAATACAAGCCGGTGAAGACAAGGAAAGACTATAAATGAGCCTAGGCTGGCTACAGGTCTGGTCTGACAAGTAGCTTTTAAAATTTAACCCCAGAAAATGCAAACTTATGAACATTGGGGTTGGTCGAAGAATTCAAGCAAAATAGAGGCCTAGGGGCCAAAAACTACAAACCTCGCTTAAGAACCTATAGGTGAGCATTGTAACAAGCATATGACGTGAGGCGCACATCAACAAATTACTGATGCAACAAACGCGCTTCTGGCAAATTTAAGATTAGATCTCAGAAACCTAATATGCATTCACGACACAACATAACTTACATCAGGCCCGTATTGGAGTACGCGGCATCAGTATGGAACCCCACACCTAGTAAAGCATGTCAAGAAAACTGAAGAAAATGCAGAGGTTTGCTGCGAGAATAGAACTGGAGCTAAACCTAATGACAGAAGACAGAAGGACTAGGGTTGATAGGATAACAGCGTACGAAATTCTGAGAGGAATTGATTTTGTGGACAAAAATTGTTCGGGAGGCAGGAAATAGGAATACGAGGGCACAACTAGAAGTTGAACATAGATGAATCACAGGGATATTAGGAAGGTTTTTTCTTCAGCTTTAGTAAAAAAGTGGAATGACCTGGATAATGGAGTTGTACAGGCAGGAGCCATACATAACTTTAAAAATAACTAGATGTGAACTCGCATTAGGTTGTAATAAACAACTGTCAATTAATAAACAGAAAGATGTAAGTGGGGCTCGAACCTCAGTCTGCATCTTTACACTTCGAGCCCTACGTCTATTTTTTTTAATTATTCATCATATAGAAACTAATATCTAGATTTCTTCAATAAAAATAGGAAATTAAGACAAACACAGCCAAAATTTAAATTAAGCTTGAAGCCATGGAAGATGGAAGCTAATCAGATGTGACATTCATAAATTATTGCATGAAAAGAAAGCAGTATTACAAGTTTTCCAATTTTGAAATAAATGCAAAAAGGGGCCTACACGGGCTAAAATAAATCTAAACTTTTCTCTAAGTTTGATCAGCTTTTAAGAACAAAAGCATAGCAAGTAAGCAAATTTTATTTAGTTTTAGTATGCTTATATTATTATTATTATTAACACACTGGTCGATTCCCACCAAGGCAGGGTGGCCCGAAAAAGAAAAACTTTCACCATCATTCACTCCATCACTGTCTTGCCAGAAGGGTGCTTTACACTACAGTTTTTAAACTGCAACATTAACACCCCTCCTTCAGAGTGCAGGCACTGTACTTCCCATCTCCAGGACTCAAGTCCGGCCTGCCGGTTTCCCTGAACCCCTTCATAAATGTTACTTTGCTCACACTCCAACAGCACGTCAAGTATTAAAAACCATTTGTCTCCATTCACTCCTATCAAACACGCTCACGCATGCCTGCTGGAAGTCCAAGCCCCTCGCACACAAAACCTCCTTTACCCCCTCCCTCCAACCTTTCCTAGGCCGACCCCTACCGACTGATACACTCTTGAAGTCATTCCGTTTCGCTCCATTCTCTCTACATGTCCGAACCACCTCAACAACCCTTCCTCAGCCCTCTGGACAACAGTTTTAGCAATCTCGCACCTCCTCCTAACGTCGAAACTACGAATTCTCTGCATTATATTCACACCACACATTGCCCTCAGACATGACATCTCCACTGCCTCCAGCCTTCTCCTCGCTGCAATATTCATCACCCATGCTTCACACCCATACAGGAGCATTGGTAAAACTATACTCTCATACATTCCCCTCTTTGCTTCCAAGGACAAAGTTCTTTAACTCCACAGACTCCTAAGTGCACCGCTCACCCTTTTCCCCTCATCAATTCTATGATTCACCTCATTTTTCATAGGCCCATCCGCTGACATGTCCACTCCCAAATATCTGAATACATTCACCTCCTCCATACTCTCTCCCTCCAATCTGATATCCAATCTTTCATCACCTAATCTTTTTATCCTCATAACCTTACTCTTTCTTGTATTCACTTTCAATTTTCTTTTTTTACATAACCTACCAAATTCATCCACCAATCTCTGCAACTTCTCTTCAGAATCACCCAAGAGCACAGTGCCATCAGCAAAGAGCAACTGTGACAACTCCCACTTTATGTGTGATTCTTTATCTTTTAACTCCACACCTCTTGCCAAGACCCTCGCATTTACTTCTCTTACAACCCCATCTATAAATATATTGAACAACCACGGTGACATCACACATCCTTGTCTAAGGCCTACTTTTACTGGGAAATAATCTCCCTCTTTCCTACATACTCTAACTTGAGCCTCACTATCCTCGTAAAAACTCTTCACTGCTTTCAGTAACCTACCTCCTATACTATACATCTGCCACATTGCCTCCCTATCCACCCTGTCATACGCCTTTTCCAAATCCATAAATGCCACAAAAACCTCTTTAGCCTTATTTAAATACTGTTCACTTATATGTTTCACTGTAAACACCTGGTCCACCCACCCCCCACCTTTCCTAAAGCCTCCTTGTTCAACTGCTATCCTATTCTCCGTCTTACTCTTAATTCTTTCAATAATAACTCTACCATACACTTTACCAGGTATACTCAACAGACTTATCCCCCTATAATTTTTGCACTCTCTTTTGCCCTCTTTACCTTTATACAAAGGAACTATGCATGCTCTCTGCCAATCCCTAGGTACCTTACCCTCTTCCATACATTTATTAATTAATAGCACCAACCACTCCAAAACTATATCCCCACCTGCTTTTAACATTTCTATCTTTATCCCATCAATCCCAGCTGCCTTACCCCCTTTCATTTTACCTACTGCCTCACGAACGTCCCCCACACTCACAACTGGCTCTTCCTCACTTCTGCAAGATGTTATTCCTCCTTGCCCTATACACGAAATCACAGCTTCGCTATCTTCATCAACATTCAACAATTCCTCAAAATATTCCCTCCATCTTCCCAATACCTCTAACTCTTCATTTAATAACTCTCCTCTCCTATTTTTAACTGACAAATCCATTTGTTCTCTAGGCTTCCTTAACTTGTTAATCTCACTCCAAAACTTTTTCTTATTTTCAACAAAATTTGTTGATAACATCTCACCCACTCTCTCATTTGCTATCTTCTTACATTGCTTCACCACTCTCTTAACCTCTCTCTTTTTCTCCATATACTCTTCCCTCCTTGCATCACTTCTACTTTGTGAAAGCTTCTCATACACTAACTTTTTCTCCCTTACTACTCTCTTTACATTATCATTCCACCAATCGCTCCTCTTCCCTCCCGCACCCACTTTCCTGTAATCACAAACTTCTGCTGAACACTCTAACACTACATTTTTAAACCTACCCCATACCTCTTCGACCCCATTGCCTATGCTCTCATTTGCCCATCTATCCTCCAATAGTTGTTTATATATTACCCTATATTTAGTTTATAAACCTTCACCTCTTTCTTCCCCGATGCTTCTATTCTCCTTGTATCCCATCTACCTTTTACTCTCAGTGTAGCTACAACTATAAATTGATCTGATATATCTGTGGCCCCTCTATAAACATGTACATCCTGAAGTCTACTCAACAGTTTTTTATCTACCAATACATAATCCAACAAACTACTGTCATTTCGCCCTGCATCTTATCTTGTATACTTATTTATCCTCTTTTTCTTAAAATATGTGTTACCTATAACTAAACCCCTTTCTATACAAAGTTCAAACAAAGGGCTCCCATTATCATTTACACCTGGCACCCCAAACTTACCTACCACATCCTCTCTAAAAGTTTCTCCTACTTTAGCATTCGGGTCCCCTACCACAATTACTCTCTCACTTGATTCAAAGGCTCCTATGCATTCACTTAACATCTGCCAAAATCGCTCTCTCTCTCCTCTACATTCCTCTCTTCTGCAGGTGCATACACGCTTATTATGACCCACTTTTCGCATCCAACCTTTACTTTAATCCACATAATCCTTGAATTTACACATTCATATTCTCTTTTCTCCTTCCATAACTGATTCTTCAACATTATTGCTACCCCTTCCTTAGCTCTAACTCTCTCAGATACTCCAGATTTAATCCCATTTATTTCTCCCCACCGAAACTCCCCTACCCCCTTCAGCTTTGTTTCGCTTAGTGCCAGGACATCCAACTTCTTTTCATTCATAACATCAGCAATCATCTGTTTCTTGTCATCCGCACTTCATCCACGCACATTCAAGCATCCCAGTTTTATAAAGTTTTTCTTCTTCTCTTTTTTAGTAAATGTTTACAGGAGAAGGGGTTACTAGCCCATTGCTCCCGGCATTTTAGTCGCCTCATACGACACGCATGGCTTACGGAGGAAAGATTCTTTTCCACTTCCCCATGGACAATAGAAGAAATAAAGAAGAACAAGAGCTATTTAGAAAAAGGAGAAAAAAAGCTAGATGTATGTATATATATATATATATATATATATATATATATATATATATATATATATATATATATATATATATATATATATATATATATATATATATATGCATGTGCGTGTCTGTAAGTATGACCAAACTGTAAGTAGGAGTAGAAAGATATCCCTGTTATCTAGCGTGTTTATGAGACAGAAAAAGACACCAGCAATCCTACCATTCACATTTTTAACAAGGGTCTGGAGAGCACTCAGATGTAATAAGCACATAATAGATTAATACACAAATAATCCGCATGTAGGAGACAAACTTTTAACATTTTGGTCCATTAGTAGTAATAGTATTGAGAGAGCTGAAGAGGGGATGAGGCGGTTTGAACATTTAGAGAGAAGGAACAAAATAAGATGACTTAGATCGCGTATAAATCTGTAGTCGAGGGAAGACAGGGTAGGAGTCGTCCTAGTAAAGGAGGTTTTGTGTTTGATCATGTTGAATAGGAATGAGTGGAGGCAAGTTATTTTTATGACTTGAAGTGCTGTTGGAGTGTGAGCAAAGTAACATTTATACTCAGGTAAACCAGTTACGTGGAGGTAGTAAGTACAGTGCCTGCACACTGGAGGGAAGGGCATATTTGCTGTCTTGAACTTTCGTATCGGCGCCCCTCTGGCAAGACAATGATGGAGAGAGTGACGGTGAAAGTGTTTCTTCATTTTTGAGTCAACCTGCCTCAGTGATAGTAGCAGCAGCAGAGGTAGTAACAGTAAAATAATAGTAGTAGTAGTAGAATTGGCACTGACGTAATAATAGTGGACCAGCCAGTAGTAGTGGTAATTTTGGTGTGTGATAATTTAAAGTGAGGGCAGAGTAGCATGTTTTTACGAGGATGTATGTTAATATTCCTTGTTTTTTGTTGCTGTGTCTGAAATGGAAATTAAAGCAGCCTCCAGGTATTAACATGTCACGACTCATGACATTGTAATGACACGGTTGCAAACAAACCACTGTACGGGCGGGAATTGAACTCGCGGCTAGTGAGTCGTAAAACTCCAGTAACTAACACACCGATCTGGAGTTTTACGACTCACTAGGCGTGAGTTCAATCTCCGTCCGTACCATGGTTTATTAACAAGTCACACAGGGAATCGTGAATGGAAGGGAGTCAGAATGTATATTAGAGGGGACGGGTTACAGGATTAATAGAACGGGAGGAGGGTATAGTAGTAGTAGTAGTTCAACAGTGGTAAAAATAAGGTAGTAGTGGTAGTTAAAAAAAGTTAGAGTGGAATACTAGTGAAGAAACAGTAACACAGGTTGAGTATTCCTTATCTGAAATGCTTGGGGTCGGAAGTATCTCAAATTTGGATTTTTTTGCCTTTGGTATTTTTGGGATTTTGGAATGTAATGACAACTTGGGATGGGACTCAAGTCTTAAAAGGAAATCCATTTATATTTCACTTACAGCTTATACACATTACCTGGAGGTAATTTTATACACTATTTTTAATAAAAACATTTTTATTAAGAAAAGCAGCACTGCAGAAAACCAGCATCAGCTGTTAAAAAACAATAGCAAACAACGAGAGGCTTTCAGTATCCACCTACGATGCCTTGTCTTGATTAAAAGGCTGCTGTACATTGTATATTTTTCTTGTTACTGTTACTCATAGGGGTGTCAGCAGGCCTTATTGATATTTTAAACAATATCTTCACACCATAGAGTAGAGAATAAACACAAAACACACGGTAATGGCATTGAATAAGGCATATACGTCTGGCAGTGACGACTGCTGATTATAAACTGGCACCACAGAGCCCAACCCAGGGTATGTCAGGTCATGTGTACACAAACCTGCAAAGCGCCTGAGAACCTCCTCAGAGCTGATTGTAATTTTCCACATGTGGCATCATGTTGGCGTTTGAAAACAGTTTCGAATTTTGGAACTTAAGAATTTCGAATAAGGGATACTCAACCTGTAGTAGGAATAGTGGAGGTAGTCTAAAAGATATAGAAATGAGGACCACTTCAGGAGATCCACTGGTCACCTGGGTAGGACAAAATCCTCTGCAGGACGATAATTCCCACAGGACAGAACCCATCTAGGCAGAAGACAAGAAAAGCAATGAAAATAGAGAAAAAGTGAAGAGGTGAGCAGAGGAGATAAAGGTCAGGTCAAGTCATGAGTGTTCTGAAGTTCAGAGCATTTGATAATGTAATGGAAAAAGAAGGCATCTACAGAGACAAAGTCAGGACTAAGATTCATATTAGGAATGTTGTGTATAAGGTATGGTTCAACAAGACGGCCTCTGTGAATGCTAGAAGAATGGTAGACAGAGGACTAGTTACTAGGGTGACTGATCTCTAACATGACAAAAAAAAAGGGCATTTTTACTTTCGGCAAGGTTAACACTGCTGTGCCATTGCTGTTGCAACATTCAACAAGGAGAATGCTTATCTTAAAACTGTGAGCATATCTCACTCTGAGGACTTCCTGACAGTACCCATTTCTGCAATGGACACCTATATAGGCCCACAGACCCTCTGCATTACAGTGGGTTTCTCTTCGCATGGAATATACATGTACATGCATTTATGGCGATGCACAAGCCGACCAATACAGTCTACTTTGGCTAAACTGTTCCAAAACCAAAGGTTGGCATGCGAAACACGATGAGGCCAACAACATAAAGAGGAGTCTCGCTTCGGCTGGCTGCCCAGCTGAGAGAGAACCCCATTTCCTAGCATCAAGCAATCCTCGAAATCCCGCTAACCTCTCTGACGGGCTCACAATCTTTTCCTGGAAAATGGCAGACTCTTAGCATGGAACTATCCCTGTGTGTCAGAGCGTCTAGCAGCAGAGAAGTGCTGCCTGTCACAGGGAAGAAAAGCTGAGCAAATTACAGGGACTTCGGCCATCGGTATCAATTTGTTCCAGTAGGGTTGGAGACCCTTGGACCATGGGAAAGTGTTCAATAGGCTTTCTCCAAGAACTAAAGACCCAGCATCTCCATGTGGCCATCCAGAGGGAAAATGCCTGCTACATTGTCGGTTCGCGTGCAACTTCGAAAGGAAGGATTCTTCAGAGAAGAATCCTTCCTCCGTAAGCCATGTATGTCGTAAGAGGCCACTAAAATGCCGGGAGCAAGGGGTTAGTAACTCCTGTATAAATTACTAGATGTAAAAAGAACAACTTTGAAGTCTCTTCTTTTCTGGGTCACCCTGCCTCGGTGGGAGGCAGGCGGTGTGTTAATAAAAACAGTATATTATATAAGGGATGGACGATACCAAAATTTTGGCTGATGCCGATATCCAGTTTTCATCGATACCGATACTTTTTCTATTTTTTTTTTAATTATAATGAATGTGTTCAGTATATAAGAGTATGTTTATTGCACAATGGGTATTAACATAGGAAGGTTAAATATTAACTTAATTTCTTTGAGGTGATAATGTCATTACTCATTGGCCTGTTGTGATACTGGGTGTAAAGGTATTTATCGACAGAGTGTGTGTGCCTCTGCACTTTCCTATGTAAGAGTAACTCTCACACTTGTGAAAGTTATTCCTGCACACATGTAATATTAATATTTTAAAAAGTATCGGCTGGTATCGACTGTTCTTAAACCAATACTTTGGTACATCTCATATATGTATGTATATATATGTCGTGCCGAATACGTAAAACTTGCGATTTTTGGCTTAAATAACAACGCTCTTCTTGCTGAACAAGGCAAACGAAAATTTTTGTATGCAATAATTTCGAGTAGGCTAAATTAATTGCTCATATATAAAAAATATATATACATCTTTAAATGTATAAGAATTTTTTTTTAGAAATGAATTTTAAATGAGTTCTTGATAATTGACAAGTTTTACCTATTCGGCACGATATATATACAGTGGAACCTCAAAAATCGAACTGCTCCCAACACGACCAATTATGTAAGTGTATTTTTGCAAGTGTTTTTATAAGTGTATTTTTGTGGATCTGAAATGGACTAATCTAATTTACATTATTCCTGATGGGAATAAATTCATTCGGTAAAGGCACTCAAACAGCCTTTCTGGACCGAAGAAAGTTCGATATTTGAGGTTCCACTGTATATATATACATATACACACACACACACACACACACACACACACATATATATATATATATATATATATATATATATATATATATATATATATATATATATATATATATATATTTTATTTATTATCACACTGGCCGATTCTCACCAAGGCAGGGTGGCCCGAAAAAGAAAAACTTTCACCATCATTCACTCCATCACTGTCTTGCCAGAAGGGTGCTTTACACTACAGTTTTTAAACTGCAACATTAACACCCCTCCTTCAGAGTGCAGGCACTGTACTTCCCATCTCCAGGACTCAAGTCCGGCCTGCCGGTTTCCCTGAACCCCTTCATAAATGTTACTTTGCTCACACTCCAACAGCACGTCAAGTATTAAAAACCATTTGTCTCCATTCACTCCTATCAAACACGCTCACGCATGCCTGCTGGAAGTCCAAGCCCCTCGCACACAAAACCTCCTTTACCCCCTCCATCCAACCTTTCCTAGGCCGACCCCTACCCCGCCTTCCTTCCACTACAGACTGATACACTCTTGAAGTCACTCTGTTTCGCTCCATTCTCTCTACATGTCCAAACCACCTCAACAACCCTTCCTCAGCCCTCTGGACAACAGTTTTGGTAATCCCGCATCTCCTCCTAACTTCCAAACTACGAATTCTCTGCATTATATACACACCACACATTGCCCTCAGACATGACATCTCCACTGCCTCCAGCCTTCTCCTCGCTGCAACATTCATCACCCATGCTTCACACCCATATAAGAGCGTTGGTAAAACTATACTCTCATACATTCCCCTCTTTGCCTCCAAGGACAAAGTTCTTTGTCTCCACAGACTCCTAAGTGCACCACTCACCATTTTCCCCTCATCAATTCTATGATTCACCTCATCTTTCATAGACCCATCCGCTGACACGTCCACTCCCAAATATCTGAATACATTCACCTCCTCCATACTCTCTCCCTCCAATCTCATATCCAATCTTTCATCACCTAATATTTTTGTTATCCTCATAACCTTACTCTTTCCTGTATTCACTTTTAATTTTCTTCTTTTGTACACCCTACCAAATTCATCCCCCAATCTCTGCAACTTCTCTTCAGAATCTCCCAAGAGCACAGTGTCATCAGCAAAGAGCAACTGTGACAACTCCCACTTTATGTGTGATTCTTTATCTTTTAACTCCACGCCTCTTGCCAAGACACTCGTATTTACTTCTCTTACAGCCCCATCTATAAATATATTAAACAACCACGGTGACATCACACATCCTTGTCTAAGGCCTACTTTTACTGGGAAATAATTTCCCTCTTTCCTACATACTCTAACTTGAGCCTCACTATCCTCGTAAAAACTCTTCACTGCTTTCAGTAACCTACCTCCTACACCATACACCTGCAACATCTGCCACATTGCCCCCCAATCCACCCTGTCATACGCCTTTTCCAAATCCATAAATGCCACAAAGACCTCTTTAGCCTTATCTAAATACTGTTCACTTATATGTTTCACTGTAAACACCTGGTCCACACACCCCCTACCTTTCCTAAAGCCTCCTTGTTCATCTGCTATCCTATTCTCCGTCTTACTCTTAATTCTTTCAATAATAACTCTACCATACACTTTACCAGGTATACTCAACAGACTTATCCCCCTATAATTTTTGCACTCTCTTTTGTCCCCTTTGCCTTTATACAAAGGAACTATGCATGCTCTCTGCCAATCCCTAGGTACCTTACCCTCTTCCATACATTTATTAAATAATTGCACCAACCACTCCAAAACTATATCCCCACTTGCTTTTAACATTTCTATCTTTATCCCATCAATCCCGGCTGCCTTACCCCCTTTCATTTTACCTGCTGCCTCACGAACTTCCCCCACACTCACAACTGGCTCTTCCTCACTCCTACAAGATGTTATTCCTCCTTGCCCTATACACGAAATCACAGCTTCCCTATCTTCATCAACATTCAACAATTCCTCAAAATATTCCCTCCATCTTCCCAATACCTCTAACTCTCCATTTAATAACTCTCCTCTCCTATTTTTAACTGACAAATCCATATGTTCTCTAGGCTTCCTTAACTTGTTAATCTCACTCCAAAACTTTTTCTTATTTTCAACAAAATTTGTTGATAACATCTCACCCACTCTCTCATTTGCTCTCTTTTAACATTGCTTCACCACTCTCTTAACCTCTCTCTTTTTCTCCATATACTCTTCCCTCCTTGCATCACTTCTACTTTGTAAAAACTTCTCATATGCTAAATTTTTCTCCCTTACTACTCTCTTTACATCATCATTCCACCAATCGCTCCTCTTCCGTCCCGCACCCACTTTCCTGTAACCACATACTTCTGCTGAACACTCTAACACTACATTTTTAAACCTACCCCGTACCTCTTCGACCCCATTGCCTATGCTCTCATTACCCCATCTATCCTCCAATAGCTGTTTATATCTTACCCTAACTGCCTCCTCTTTTAGTTTATAAACCTTCACCTCTCTCTTCCCTGATGCTTCTATTCTCCTTGTATCCCATCTACCTTTTACTCTCAGTGTAGCTACAACTAGAAAGTGATCTGATATATCTGTGGCCTCTCTATAAACATGTACATCCTGAAGTCTACTCAACAGTCTTTTATCTACCAATACATAATCCAAGAAACTACTGTCATTTCGCCCTACATCATATCTTGTATACTTATTTTTCCTCTTTTTCTTAAAATATGTATTACCTATAACTAAACCCCTTTCTATACAAAGTTCAATCAAAGGGCTCCCATTATCATTTACACCTGGCACCCGAAACTTACCTACCACACCCTCTCTAAAAGTTTCTCCTACTTTAGCATTCAGGTCCCCTACCACACTTACTCTCTCACTTGGTTCAAAGGCTCCTATACATTCACTTAACATCTCCCAAATCTCTCTCTCTCCTCTGCATTCCTCTCTTCTCCAGGTGCATACACGCTTATTATGACCCACTTTTCGCATCCAACCTTTAATCCACATAATTCTTGAATTTACACATTGATATTATCTTTTCTCCTTCCATAACTGATCCTTCAACATTACTGCTACCCCTTCCATTACTCTAACTCTCTCAGATACTCCAGATTTAATCCCACTTATTTCCCCCCAGCGAAACTCCCCTTCCCCCTTCAGCTTTGTTTCGCTTAGGGCCAGGACATCCAACTTCTTTTCATTCATAACATCAGCAATCATCTGTTTCTTCTCATCCGCACTACATCCACGCACATTCAAGCATCCCAGTTTTATAAAGGTTTTCTTCTTCTCTTTTTTAGTAAATGTCTACAGGAGAAGGGGTTACTAGCCCATTGCTCCCGGCATTTCAGTCTCTTCATACGACACGCATGGCTTACGGAGGAAAGCTTCTTTTCCACTCCCCCATGGACAATAGAATAAATAAAGAAGAACAAGAGCTATTTAGAAAAAGGAGAAAAACCTAGATGTATGTATATATATATGCATGTGCGTGTCTGTGAAGTGTGACCAAAGTGTAAGTAGGAGTAGCAAGATATCCCTGTATATATATATATATATATATATATATATATATATATATATATATATATATATATATATATATATAAAATGTCGTGCCGAATAGGCAGAACTTGCGAACTTGGCTTAAATAGCAACGCTCATCTTGCCATATAGGGCAAGCGAAAATTTGTGTATGCAATAATTTCGCCCAAATTGTTCTGAACCTAACGAAAAAAAATATATTTCATTGTGTTTGTTTAGTATTAAATTATTGTAAACAAATCTAAAATATATTTAATTGGGTTAGGCTAAAATAAATTGCACTTGTTATATTAAGGTTAGGTAAGTTTTCTAAGTTCGTTTTGGTGCAAAATTATAAATTTTTACATCAACATTAATGAAAAAAATATATCTTTAAACGTATAAGAGAAAATTTTAGAAAGAACTTAATTTTAAATGAGTTCTTGCTAATTTTACATATTCGGCACGACATATATATATATATATATATATATATATATATATATATATATATATATATATATATAATTAGATCATATGGCTTTTCGCCTACAGGTGCGTATACGTTACGAAGACGTAAACTAACGATGATACAAAGAGCTTTGTCAACCTCAGATATTTAGAAAACGTAAATACAATAGAATACGTATTGAACTAAAATTCTAAATGAAAAGTTAAAACTAAAATACCAACATACACAACATTGTTAAACTGAGAGATAACATACACAATCAATTCAGACAATATCAAAGAGGGAAAAATACTAAGTTGCAATATGTAAACAAAGCAAGAAAATTGAAGCAAAGGAACTGTGTGGAGAAGTCTTGGACACTCATGGTCGGAGCTTCACTATAAGCCATGACCCCACACCAGTGGCAACGCCGTTACAGCGACTGACTTGAACTGAAAAATTCACTAGCCCTTATTGGGTGGCCACAGTCTTGACTGAGGTCTCGAATGACTAAAAGTGATAGTTTTGACAATTTGCCTGTTCTGTAGACACAAGCCTGGTGCACTACAATACTTAACTTCAATTGCCACCTTGTCTAGCCTACTTAAGTTGCATTATAGCATCTACATTTAAATAAATACAAAAAACGACGATTGCAGATCATTGGGATACGATTCGTAAAGTTTAACAAGGTTTGTATACTATTAAAGTTCGAAAACTGCACGTAATACAGTCTGAGGGTAGCTTTCACTAAATAACCCAACCAATTGAGTTCTTAATGCCACCTGTATGGAACATGAAAATAGAGAAGTAAATGGAGCTTGTTTATTGTAAATGTATATGACACGTGACATTAGGTTGCTATATTACTCATAATGTTCAAACAGCACTGTCATCTGCAGACAACAGTCTTGACAACTCAGTTTATGTCAGCTCTATTTTAATTAAAGACGTCACTTTTCGCTAACACTAGAGTTTAGTTTACCCTGAATCTAAGCACCTTGAACATCTTAGGTGACATCAAACACTACCTCCTTATCTAAGGTCCACTTTATGGGAAAACGTTCTGTCTTTCCTACACATCATAATCTAAGCCTCAATCTTTTTTAACACTTCACAGCACGGGGCGACCCGTGACCTGGCTGGCAAAGCTCTCGCCTCACACACGGAATTCGATTCCCGGCGGGGTAGAAACACTTCGACGCTTTTCCTTACACCCGTTGTCCTGTTCACTTAGCAACAAGTAGGTACCTGGTGTTAGTCGACTGGTGTGGGTCGCATCCTGGGGGACAAGATTGAGGACCCCAATGGAAATAAGACAGACAGTCCTCGATGACGCACTGCCTTTCATGTAGCAGCGCACGGTAAGGGTTCAGCTCATTCTTACACCACGAGTGACAATTATGATTTGAACGTTTCCTGGTTACGCTTGGCCAACTTACTGCTTCTTTTGTTTCAGTTTGCCTTTTTCTGGTAAAAATATAAATTTTTATAGGCTTTGTAACGTTAAACTATACCGTATGCACATGCTGAAATTAAAGAAAAAAAAAATGCTCTAATAAATAAGACTTGTGCAACATTTGGGTATTTTTGTTCTGGAAACGTTTCGCCAGCCTGTGGCTTCTTATTGGACTGATGAAGCTACTGGCTGACGAAACGTTTTCAGAATAAAGATACGCAAATGTTGTACAAGTGTCTCATTTACTAACTTGTCGGTTTTCTAAACCATTTATACAAGAGTTTCTGTCCCTCATGCAGGTACTGTCTGTGATGCTCCTGATCCTCACACTCTATATGACGTCCAAGAAGACTTGTGTCTTATTGATGCTTACTTATTAATCATCAGTTATTCACGTTACCTCATAATGACCTCCGTCTTCATAATTAAAGTGGATATCAGTAGTTACCAGTACAGCAGTAACACCCAGGTGTCCTGGTGTTCTCATCATCATAAAACGTCAAGTTATCATAGCGACTTTGGTAATTTTTTAAAGGATTTTCAAATAGTCCTCCAGAGACCTCGTTTGTTTGCCTGGATCTAGCCTACATTTATGTACATATAGAAGTCAGTAAGGGAAGTCTATCTTCATTTTAAACGTAAAATTTCTTACGATGTTTCCCAGCATCAGTTTCTTAACGTTTCTCGTAACTCGACGGTGTGGGAGGATGACATACGGTGTGGATCACATATGGTGTGTGAGGATGATACACGCTGTGAGAGGTTGATACACTGTGTATGAGGATGACATACGGTGGGAGAGGGTGACACACGGTGTGTGAAGATGACATACGGTGTGGGAGGGTGACATATGGTGTGGGAGGATTACATATGGTGTGGGAGGATGACATATGGTGTGGGAGGATGACATAGTGTGGGAGGATGACATATAGTGTGGGAGGATGACATATAGTGTAGAAGGATGACATGTGGTGTGGGAGGATGACATATTGTGTGGAAGGATGACATACGGTGTGAGAGGATGACATAGGGTGTAGAAGGATGACATATGGTCTGGGAGGATGACATACTGTGTGGGAGGATGACATATGGCGTGTGAGGATGACACACGGTGTGGGAAGGTGACATATTGTGTGTGAGGATGACACACGGTGTGGGAGGATGACATATAGTGTGAGAAGATGACATACGATGTGGAAGGATGACATACTGTGTGGGAGGATGACATACGATGTGGGAGGATGACATACGGTGTGGGAGGAGGTTTATAGAGCGAGGTGTGGCTACATTACCTGTGATCTAAGGGTCAGGAGTCAGCGACCTCGGTAATGACTGGTGCAAGCCCTGGCCCATGCCACACTCAGCCCTGGCCCACGCCACGCCCAGTCCTGGCCCACGCCACGCCCAGTCCTGGCCCACGCCACGCCCAGTCCTGGCCCACGCCACGTCCAGCCCTGGCCCACGTCACGCCCAGCCCTGGTTCACGCCACGCCCAGCCCAGGTCCGCGCCACGGCTAGCCATGGTCCACGCCACGCTCAGCCGTGGCCCACGCCACACACATGCCTGCCTTACGCCACAGTCATCCTTGCCCCACGCCACACTCATCCCTGCCCCACGCTACAGTCATCCCTGCCCCACACCACGTTCATCCCTGCCCCACGCCACGTTCATCCCTGCCCCACGCTACAGTCATCCCTGCCCCACGCCACACTCATCCCTGCCCCACGCTACAGTCGTCCCTGCCCCACACCACGTTCATCCCTGCCCCACGCCACGTTCATCCCTGCCCCACGCTAAAGTCATCCCTGCCCCACGCCACACTCATCTCTGTCCTATATCACACTCATCCCTGCCCCATGCCACAATCATCCCTGCCCCACGCCACATTCATCCCTGCCCCACGCCACATTCATCCCTGCCCCACGCCACATTCATCCCTGCCCCACACCACACTCATCCCTGCCCCATGTCACACTCATCCCTGCCCCACACCACACTCATGCCTGCCTCACGCCACACTCATCCCTGCCCTACGCCACACTCATCCCTGCCCTACGCCACACTCATCCCTGCCCTACGCCACAGTCATCCCTGCCGTACGCCACAGTCATCCCTACCTCACGCCATAGTCGCCCCTGCCCCACGCCACGCTCATCCCAGGTCCACACCACTCTCCATCATGGTCCACGCCACGCCCCTCACCCTTGACCACACCCTCCATCTCGTCCCAGGCGCCATACCCCTCATTATCCTCCTCTTAAATGCCTCTGCTGTTGGTTCAGGACTGCTAACTTGTATTGTTTGGTTTAGGTAGTCCCGAAAAACTACTTTTAAGTGGTTGTCAGAATTGTTTTTATACTCTTTCTTCCTCCAATATTTTTTTTAATTAGCTCAAAACAAGAGAAGACCTCATGCCAGAGTCTTTAAATTTTCATTACTGGTGTACGGTAACGAGGTCAAGCAATGTGATATAAACCTTGGTAATTGATACCGGTAAATTGGTTTAAAAAGACATGTTAGCAAACACTTGGATATATTTGTTAGAAAACGCTTCGGTCCTGGGACCTTGATTCCTTTTGATCAAGGTCCCAGGACCTTAGTGTTTGCACCTGTGTCTTCTTAAACCAACGAGGTCAAGATTCCAGGACCAATTAGCCTGTGCAAAGTTGTTGACCCCATTCTCAACATTCAGGAATGACTCCAGTAACTTGCAAAACCTCAGTGGCGTACCTTCTAATGACGGAGACTAAACTTCAATTGTGTAGATGCATATCTGAAAATTGCATGTGTTATTTTTTTTATTGCCGTTAAATCACATTATATATATTTGAGTTTACGTCTTCCAATATTTAATGGCTGATTCATCTTGCGACCAGGTTAGTTTAGTTTGTGTGCGGGCAAGTTAGGAATCATTGGATTCCGTGCGATAACTGGAGAATGACTCTTCTGATCGGCTTCAAATTTTGAGCCCTAGTGTGCTTTCCATAAAGCAATGTTCGCGTTGTTATTGGGCTGCGTAAATCTGAATTTGCCAGTTTTATTAAATAGTGACATTGATTTCCATTGAATATATAAAGAATGCCTAGTCTTATTAGCTTCATTAGATACATTCCTTAAGGAGGATGACATCCTATAGGTTTGGACTGATATGGGGTTAATTTGAAATTTTTAACGAAATTGTTAAAAAACATGGAATAGTTGGACTCAACAATTACTGGAGAATTATTTTTAGGCTTCAAACTTTTAGTGTTATGGTCTTTATAAAAAGAAAACTTGGCTTTCACTTTGAACCAAGTAAATTATAAATTACCAGTTTTATGAAACTGACTTTCATGTTAAAGCTAAAGAATGCCTCTTCAGGTTGGCTTCAAACACTTAAGAGTTGCTGTATCTTAATTGGATATATATTAATTGATTTTTTTAGATTTTTATATCAAATGAACTTTCTTAAACTACACAAAATCAAATGTTTTTTCTTAGAAGATTGTAGAGAAATTTAAATAGAATAAAACTGAAAAAAAAGGAAAAACTGAGAAATATTGAAAACTGGCGCTTTGAAGTTGTTACCAGTTTAGTAAACCCTTAAAGTCTATATAACTTAATGTCAGAGGTGACATTGTTAGCTACAGTGTTCATATTTTCCTCTCACTTCCTGGCAAGGTTTACATTTATAACTTCAGAACGATGTATCTGATTGGCTTCGAATTTTCAATCCTGATCAGCTATTACTTAGTGAAGTTTCATAGAACAGTTGACAAGTGCTGGGTCACTCTGCTCAGTTTTATATAGATCATTCCTGAAATTGGTTTCCATAAGGTAACTTTAGAAAGCCTCTTTTAATGGGCTTCAAAATTCCAACATTAGTGTATCCTACTTAGAAAAAAATTTGTGTTGTTAATGGAGTGTGTTGTCATTTATAATCTCGAAATAGTATAGTATTGTTTTATTTTAAATTGCATTATTTTTATTTGATGTTGGTGAGTCTTTCATGATCCAAGGAAATGGATTTATCTTTCCTTGGATCGAATCTGCAAGACCATTTTGACAAAATTATATGTTGGCCTGGTCACAGACCGGGCCGCGGGGGC
Organism: Cherax quadricarinatus; assembly: GCF_038502225.1. Lineage (NCBI taxonomy): Eukaryota > Metazoa > Arthropoda > Malacostraca > Decapoda > Parastacidae > Cherax > Cherax quadricarinatus. The sequence continues at coordinate 33,969,354 of NC_091316.1, read as the reverse complement.
GTTGACCCCCGAAACCTTCTCCAAGTATTCCAGGTATGTACTCAAAGCTTAAAATTTTATCAAAATTGTATGTTATGTACTCAAAGCTTCAATACAATTAAATTTTTTACATGTTTAAGCCTTAAATGTTGGTCAGTCTTACTGAGAGAAGAGTTTGGATTGATTTTGACTTGTGTAGTTCCCGATTTGCCTATTTTTTTTTTTCGTGGAAGAAACTGGGAAAATTTAAATGTTTTCATGCAATAATTTCTGAGTGTTTTTTGTAACTGGCTTCACCCTTCATCGCTGATAACTGGATAATGCAAATTCTGAGCGGCTTCAAACTTAATTTTTTTTGGTGTGTTGTAGGATATTAATGGTCTCTTCAGATAACAAGAGAATGCCCCTTGAGCTCGGCTTCAAAACTGGTGTTTTTTAGTGGAAGGTCTGAATTGGTTTGGGCATTATTTATCTTAATTTTCCATATTTATTCAAGAAATTCGAATATTTTAGTGTCCATGTCATAGTTTGTGGATACCTCTCCTGATTCACTTTAAATCACAATGCTAATATTTAGCTTCATTAGAAGGTTATGCCTCACTCTGCGCTATTCCTTCATCTGCGGTAAAGTGCAGGGGGCTTGGGTTATGCAATGCGGGGATACCTTTTTCAGATCGCGCAGCGACCGAAATACGTAAAGTTGATTATGTATTCCAGGAAATGTTTGCCACGTAACCTGCATATGTGATACAGGAATTGGACTTCCCCCTTCCTCACCACGCCCTACTTAACTTGCCTCTATGATCCAGGAGGTTTCCCTCTTTCACCACGTTCTTAACTTGCCTCGGTGATCCCTTAAGACCTTGCCCCCTCCCTCACCACGTCCTCCGTGACCTGCTTATGTAAACCAGAAGTAAAACTTGTCCCTTCCTCACCACATCTTTCTTTACCAGCATCTATGATCGAGCCGTAGGACTCTCTCCTTTACCACACCCTTAACCTGCCTCTCTAATCCAGGAGTAGGACTTCACCACGTCCTTAACCTTCCATCACATCCTTCGTCACCTGTAATCCAGGAGTAGGACTCCCTGCTTCGCCACGCCCTTCGTTACCTGCCTCTATGGTCCAGGAGTAGGACTTTCCCTTCTTCAATATACTGTAAGTATGATATTCCTAATTCCTTCCTAACAACCCTCCCTCTCAGTAAATCATCACGATCTCTACAACACCTTCCTCCTCACGAACCCAAAGCCTAACTCCCTTCATCCCCATAACTTTCCCATATCAGTTCTTCTCTGTCGCCTTAACCCCCTCTTGCACCATAGACCCTCCCTCCCTCCCTCCCTCCCTCCTTTTCCATATCTTCTCCTTCCTCAGGGGAGCGTAATGAAATAGATGATAATAGTTTTCTCTGTTACTTTAAATTTAATGAGACAGACCATTTTAACGAACGAAGCACCAAGAGCCTAGACTATTTTAACGAACGAAACACCAAGAGGCTAGATTATTTTAAGGAACGAAGCACCAAAAGCCTAGACTATTTTAACGAATGAAGCACCAAGAGCCTAGACTATTTTAAGGAATGAAGCGCCAAGAGCCTACGCTGAGGTCAGTGGTCACGTGTGGTCATACCTGCCTAAGCTCTTGGGAGTTAGCGTGGGCTGTTACCAAGCACCATGGCTTGTTGTACTGTTTTAGAATCTCAGGTTCAAGTGTTGAAGAAGGAGATTCTACTTCTTCAGGAGGAAAATAGGAGGCTGAAGCTTCGCATAGATGAGTTTGGGAGTGAGTGTGAGAAGGATTTAGCTGGTAAGGAGGAAATGGTCACCAGCAGTGGTAGTGGCAGCCATTTTAAGTGGCAAGTGGTTCACAGTTCAGGAAGAAGGAAGATGAGAGTTAATAGAGAAGATGTGAAAGTAGGAAATCGATTCTCTGTTCTCCAAGACGAATGTACTTCAATGGTCAGTGAGGTTGAAGGTACCACTGATTCCCCTGCTAATCAAGGTAAGAATATTTTAATAGTAGGAGATTCTCAGGTAAGATATATGGACCGTGCATTTTGTAACAGGGACAGAAAGGTCAGACAGAGAGTGTGCCTTCCTGGAGCTGGTGTTGGTGACATAGTCAGCAGGTTGGATAATATTATGGCATGTAATGGGAACAAGCCCATTATCTGTCTTAGTGCTGGGGGTAATGACATTGGGAAGGGCAGGAGAGAGGAGCTGCTGGATAAGTACAGGTCAGCCATAGAAGTAGTTAGGTCTAAGGGATGGATCCCAGTCATATGTAGCATCTTGCCTAGAAAGGGAGTGGGCAATGAATGGATGCCTAGGGCAATTGGTATAAATTGCTAGCTAGACAGGTACTGCAAGGAACTTGCAGTCCCATTCATTGATAACTGGGACCTATTCTTTGGCAAACGTGATATGTATGCAAGGGATGGGGTTCATCTCTCTGGGGATGGAGTGATTGCATTAACCAATTCGATTGAGAGGGTAACTGATGACTTGTCTAGGAATTTAAACTGATAGATTATAGAGGTATGGGTGTTTATTGGAAACAATCAGACTGCAGCATTAGGGTTAAAAACAGCAGTTATTACCGGGATACCTCAGGGATATGTTTAAAAGACAATATTCATAATACAGTTGCTAGTAATGGCAAATCAATTGATCAGCAAACAGAGAGAGATAGTAGAGAGCAACGAGTGACTAGCTCCCTTGGTTTACTATACAAATAGTAGGAGTCTAAGAAATAAGATAGATGAGATAAGATTACTTGCAAGTGTAGGTAATATAGATATTATTGGTATAACAGAGACCTGGTTCAACCTGAAAGATAGAGAAATGCCTTCTGAATGCAACATACAGGGTTATAAACTATTCCGCACTGATAGGGTCAACAGGAAGGGTGGTGGAGTGGCGATGTATGCCAGAGAAAATTTAAATTGTTGTCTTAGACATGATATAAGATTAGAAACATCGAACACAGAATCTGTTTGGCTACAGTTTTTCGAGGGACGTGACAAATTAATTTTGGGTGTGATTCATAGGCCCCCAAATCTTGATAGGGAGTGCAGTAAGCTGTTATGGGACGAAATTCATAAGGCATCTAGATATGAAAATGTTGTGATAATGGGAGATTTTAACTTTAAACAAATTGATTGGAACAATATGACAGGAAATCTTGAGTCTAGTGACATTCTTGATATGGTTCAGGATTGCTTTTTAGAACAGGCTGTGACAGAATCAACTAGAGGAAACAATCTGCTTGACTTGGTTCTTGCCAACAAAGATTCACTAATTAATAATCTTGAGGTTAATGATGAGCTTGGGGAAAGTGATCACAAATCACTTAGTTTCAATATATCATGGAATTACCCAGATAACTGCAATCAAATCTCTGTCCCAGATTTTCGCTTGGCCGACTTCATGGGACTGAAAAATTACCTGGGTGGGCTAAATTGTGATGTCCTGACTATGGGTCAGGTAGGTGATCTTGGTTGCCAATATGACGTTTTTCAGAGCATAGTTCTAGCTGCCCAGACAACTTTTGTTCCGAGTAGGGAAATTAGATCTAACAAAAATGATCTCAAATGGATGAACAATAGATTAAAACATCTCATTGGTCAAAAGAGAAGCATATATAGGCGTATCAAAAGTGGGGATGGGCAGTTAAGAAATCAGTATATTCAGTTAAAGAGAGAAATAAAGAAAGGAATAAGAAAAGCAAAAAGGGATTTTGAGGCTAAGGTCGCAAGGGATTCAAAGACTAACCCAAAAGGGTTCTTTCAGGTATACAGAAGTAAGATTAGGGACCAGATTGGCCCACTTAAGAGTAACTCTGGTCAGATCACTGACAGTGATAAGGATATGTGTGAAATTCTCAATACCTACTTCCTCTCAGTTTTCACCCAGGAAAATACTAGCGATATTCCTGAAATAATAGTTTATGTAGAACAGGACGATAATAAATTATGCACGATAATAAATTATGTAACTAGTGACATGGTCCTCAGACAAATAGAGAAACTGAATCCTAACAAATCCCCAGGCCCTGATGAACTGTTTGCAAGGGTGTTAAAGGAATGTAAAGAGGAACTTAGCATACCTTTGGCTAATCTTTTTAACTTATCACTACAAACTGGCATAGTGCCTGATACGTGGAAAATGGCAAATGTAATACCTATTTGCAAGGCAGGTGACAGATCCTTGGCTTCGAACTATAGACCAATAAGCCTTACCTCCATAGTGGGAAAATTTATGGAATCAATAATTGCTGAAGCAATTCGTAGCCATCTTGATAGGCACAGATTGATTAGTGAATCTCAACATGGTTTTACAAAGGGGCGTTCCTGTCTTACGAATTTACTAACTTTTCCTGGGTGGAGGTATGGCTGACAAAGAGGCAGCAGAGAGTTTGTATAAATGAGGAGAAATCAGAATGGGGGCACGTCACAAGTGGTGTTCCTCAGGGGTCAGTGTTGGGCCCGTTGTTGTTCACAATTTACATAAACGACATAGATGAGGGAATAAATAGCAACATAAGCAAATTTGCTGATGACACCAAAATATGCTGTCCAATTCATTCTAATGAGGACACTAGAGCACTCCAGGATGTTAGGTAAGACACATATGCAATAGTTAGGTATCTTTATTTCGAAACGTTTCGCCTACACAGTAGGCTTCTTCAGTCGAGTACAGAAAAGTTGATAGAAGCAGAAGATACTTGAAGACGATGTAATTAGTCCATCACCCTTGAAGTTTTGAGGTGGTCAGTCCCTCAGTCTGGACTGACTGAGGGACTGACCACCTCACAACTTCAAGGGTGATGGACTAATTACATCGTCTTCAAGTATCTTTTGCTTCTATCAACTTTTCTGTACTCGACTGAAGAAGCCTACTGTGTAGGCGAAACGTTTCGAAATAAAGATACCTAACTGTTGCATATGTGTCTTACCTAACAACCTGTCGGTATTTTATACCATTTTAATGTTCACTCCAGGATGATTTGAATATACTGATAAAGTGGTCGGAGAAGTGGCAGATGCAGTTTAATATTCACAAATGCAAAGTTCTAAATGTTGGACAGGTAAATAACCATGCCACATATAAACTAAATAATGTAGATCTTAATACTACTGATTGCGTAAAGGATTTAGGAGTTCTGGTTAGCAGTAATCTAAAACCAAGACAACAGTGCATTAGTGTTCGCAATAAAGCTAACAGAATTCTTGGCTTCATATCTAGAAGTATAAATAATAGAAGTCCTCAGGTTGTTCTTCAACTCTATATATCCTTGGTTAGGCCTCATTTAGACTATGCTGCTCAGTTCTGGTCACCGTATTACAGAATGGATATAAATGCTCTGGAAAACGTACAGAGGGGGATGACAATGATCCCATGTATCAGAAATCTTCCCTATGAGGATAGACTGAGAACCCTGAATCTGCACTCTCTCGAAAGGCGCAGAATTAGGGGGGATATGATCGAGGTGTATAAATGGAAAACATGAATAAATAAAGGAGATGTAAATAGCGTGCTGAAAATTTCCAGCCAAGACAAGACTCGCAGCAATGGTTTCACGTTGGAAAAATTCCGATTTAGGAAGGATATAGGAAACCACTGGTTTGGTAATAGAGTTGTGGGTGAGTGGAACAAACTCTCGAGTACAGTTATTGAGGCTAAAACGTTGTGTAGTTTTAAAAATAGGTTAGGTAAATACATGAGTGGGTGTGGGTGGGTGTGAGTTGGACCTGACTAGCTTGTGCTGCTGGGTCTGGTGCCGTGCTCCTTCCTTGAGTGGAGGTGACCAGACTGGGTGGGTCATTGGGCTAATCCAGGGAAGGGGGTCATTGGGTCAGTAGGCCTGTTGCAGTGTTCCTTCTTTCCTATGTTCTTATGTTCTTATGAGGGCAAATATTCTATTAGTGGGATGTATTTGTGAAGGACCTGCCTAGTATGGGCCAACAGGCCTGCTGCAGTGTTCCTCCTTTCTTATGTTGTTATGTTGTACTACTACTGTCTTAATAACGCTACTGTACCGCGGCACCAGGGTGTCCTGCTATATAACATTGAATGTTTCAACACCTGCGTTGAATGTTTTCAACTGCTTTGAATATTTCCATACCTGCGTTGAACTTTACCCACCTACCATAATTTACACTTGGAATGTCCTAGAGGTACTGGTCCCAAATCCGGACACTGAAATCACTCCCTAAGAGAGCAAAAGACTCAGCAGACGGTGGAACATATCCCTCCATGAAAAGTAGGTGTGCCATGACTACACTGAGAGAAAACATAGTAAGCGTTAGGGGCCCAGAGCTGTTCAGCAGCCTCCCATCATACATGAGGAGATTTATCAATAGGCCCCTGGATAGGTTTCCAAAGGTAATTCCTTTACTAGCCAGGCTGTGGTTCGTACGTTGGACTGCTCGTGTCCAGCAATAAGAACGCGGGGGCGTTGACTTCTTTTCCCCCAGATAGGTAGGTAGATCTGACTTGCGTTGAAACTTTCACACCCCCGTTTAATGTTTCCTGCGTTGAATGTTTCCACACCTGTGTTTAATTAATGTTCCCACACCTGCGTTGAATGTTTCCACACCTGCATTGAATGTTTCCACACCTGCATTGAATGTTTTCACACCTGCGTTGAATGTATTTTAATGTTACAAGGCTTGGGCTGATTGTATCCACATCTGCGTTGATTGATTCCACATCTGCATTGAATGTTTCCAGACTTGCTTTGACTATTTTCCCAACTCCGTTGAATCTTTTTATACCAACCCTAAATCATTCTACACCTGCGTTGAATGTTTCCACACCTGCGTTGAATGTTTCCACACCTGTGTTGAATAATTTTCACGCCAGCGTTGAATGTTTCCACACCAGCGTTCAATAATTTCCACACCAGCGTTAAATGTTTCAGCAACAGCGTTGAATTTTTCCACACCAGTGTTGAATATTTCCACACCAGCGTTAAATGTTTGTGTAATGGGGTGTGTAGTGGTGCTGGAATGGATAATCGGCCTATGGCCTCCCTCTTATTCATGGCACGGAGGGGGGGGGGAGCATACCCAGATACACGGAAGTCGAGCTTAGGCGGGCTTTTTTTTTTATTAAAAAAAAAGGACCTAATTACATTTCCATACCTGAGTTGAATGTTTCCTCCGGCGTTGACTGCTTCCAGACCTGCATAAGGTGATTCCACACTTGCGTTCAATGTTTACACACCTACCGTTAAATATTTCCACATCTGCGTTGCTTCAAGACTTACGTTTGATATTTCCATATCTGCGTTTAATGTTGCCATATCTGTGTTCGGTGTTCCCAGACCACCTGCCTACCTAGAGTCTACCTGGAGACTGTTCCGGGGGTCAACGCCCCCGCGGCCTGGTCCATGACAAGGCCTCGCCAGCCGCACGCAGTCTAACGTACGAACCACAGCCCAGCTGGTCAGGCACTAACTTTAGGTGTCTGTCCAGTTCGCTTTTGAAGACAGCCAGTGGTCTATTGGTAATCCCCTTTATGTATGCCGGGAGGCAGTTGAACAGTCTTGGGCCCTTGTGTTATGTTTCACTGTACTCACGGTACCCCTGTTTTTGAGTGTGGGGATGTTGCATAGCCTGCCGAGTCTTGTACTTTCCAGGTGTCTTGTGCTTTTCAAGTGTAAATTATGATGTATGTTTCTGTCTTTCTCGCCTGCGTTCCAAGGAGTACAAGTCAAGGGACTTCAGCCGTTCCCAGTAATTTAAGCGTTTGATTGTACTTATACATGCAGTGAAAGTTCTCTGTATATTCTCCAGATCTGCAGTTTTGTCTGCCTTCAAAAAGGCCGTTAGTTTACAACAGTATTCCAGCCTAGACTGAACCACTGATTTAAATAATAATAATAATAATAATAATAATAATAATAATAATAATAATAATAATAATAATAATAATTCATGTTAAGCTCTAAACCCATGTGGGTCATTCTTCTCAAGACGTGGTAGAGGCTTGATCCTCCTCCTGTTGAGCTCCAGACAGACGCGCTTCCTATTTGTAGGAAAGGATGAAGGGATTGAAAGAAGGGAAGGAGGGGGAGAGGGAAGAATGTATGTAGAGAGGTAGGAAAGTAGAGAGGCAAGGAGGGAGGGAGGGAAGGGAAGGGAAGGTTGGAGGGAGGGAGAGAGAGAGGTGATGAAAATGCTGCCCGATATTAACCTGACATGAGGCTGGCGATGTAACCAGCAGATAAAGATAATTTTCTCTTGCCAAATTTGGGTCCTAAGTCATGGGTGTTGTATCTTGTTGTATCACTGGAGATACCTGTTGTATTGTAGGCACTCTCCAGTGTAGCTACCCATTCTAATAGAGATACTCACTCTAATGTAGCTACCCATTCTAATATAGACACCCACTCTAATGTAGCTACTCATTCTAATGTAGATACTCTAGTGTAGCTACTCACTCTAATGCAGATACCATCGTTCTAATGTAGATACCAAGTCTAATGTATATATTTACTAGAATGTAGGTCTGATGTAAGCAACTATAGGCCTGTTATTATACTCAGTATAATATCTAAAATTCTAGAGAGGGCGGTGTATTCTCAAGTAGTTAAGTACCTTAATGACAACAACATTCTTCATAGCTATCAATCGGGCTTTAGAAGATCCTACTCAACCGACACCTCCCTTATTAATCTGATGGATTACCTGAGAACTGAAATGTCAAAGGGGAACCTCATAGGTATGGTAACCTTAGACCTGCAAAAGGCCTTCGATACTGTCAACCACAATATATTATGTAATAAACTTCAAGCTATCGGTATAGGTTCTGTAGACTGGTTTAAGTCCTACCTTAGCAACAGGAGACAAATAGTCAAAATCAACAAAACAGAATCAGAACCCCTGCATGTGGAGTTCCCCAAGGTAGTATTCTGGGTCCCTTATTATTCTTATGTTATGTCAATGATATGCCTATCAGTGTCAAGTGCAAACTCTTACTGTATGCAGATGACAGTGCTCTGTTAGTGTCAGGTAAAGACCCACAAGATATTGCTAATGTTTTAACACTGGAACTGGAGTCCTGCAGCAAATGGTTAGTAGACAACAAACTATCATTACACCTAGGGAAAACTGAAGCCATTCTCTTTGGCACGAAACATAAACTGAGAAGGGTAAATAATTTTAATGTTCAATGTAATGGGGAGCCCATCACTTTGGTTTCATCAGTAAAATATTTGGGAATCCCCTTTGACCCATGCATGTCAGGAGAATTGATAGGGAACAGTGTAGTAAAGAAAGCGAATGCCAGACTGAAGTTCCTGTATAGACAAGCACAGTGTCTACCTACTGAGGCTCGCAGGACCCTATGTCTAACCCTTATACAATGCCATATGGATTACGCTTGCTCTTCTTGGTACTCTGCCTTGACAAAAAAACTGAAAGATAGACTGCAAATCACCCAGAACAAAATCGTAAGATTCATCCTGGGGCTGGGACCAAGAGAACATGTAGGCCAGGATGAATTACAGCAGTTGGATATGCTGAATGTTGAAGACAGAGTAAAACAACTGAAGCTAAATCATGTTTATAAAATTGCTCACAAACAATGTCCAGAATATCTTGCTGTCAATTTTGTCAAGGTTGGGAACCAAAGCAATCATAGTACTAGGGGGAGAGAGCACAACTTTGTAGTACCCACAGTCATTGGACAGGCTTCAAACACCTTTTATTGTACAGCAATAAAGGAATGGAACAGACTGCCCGCACATGTCAAAGCCAGTCATAGCATGAACCAGTTCAAGAAGAGTGCCAAAAGGTGTCTGATGAATGTAGCTACAGAAAGGGAGGGGAATGATTTTCTATTTTTTAGCTAACATACGTGTAAATTTTACAATATTCCTAGTAATGACCCTCGTATTGTAGATAGTCTTAATGACCTTGGTGTAGTAGATAGTCTTTTTAGTATGATAATAAGATGTTATCTTCATTGTAGAATAATAAGAAAATATTATAACCTTTATATTATAATAATAAGGTAAAAGGACCCCAATGGAAATAAGTCACTCTGTCTGACTTTTTTGGGTTATCCTAGGTTCTCTACACATATGCTGCTATGTATGATAATTCTATGTAACTGTATTTGTGTATACCTGAATAAACTTACTTACTTAATGTTTATACCACACTGTATTTACCCACTATAATGTACATATTACAATGACTGAAATATAACTAGGCAGCTCACTCGTCAAACAGGAACGTGTGGCTAATAGTGAGCTGTAGAAAATTGTGTAAGCATTGAGGGATTAAGGGGAAGGGGAGGGAGTGAATGGGTTCAGGAATGGCATTGAATTACGGGAAGCAATTGGGTGGTAGTGATCACACTCACCTTCCACTACCTGTTGGAGGTAAACCTGGAGATAATCACTAGAGGGCAGAGGGACACACCAGGCTACAGGCGAGGAGAGTATGTAATAATGCTAGAGTTTCTGCGCACATTACAGGGGTAAAGGGATTTGGAAGGTGAGACAAAAATGAAATAGTGAATATATTCAGAGTGACGAAGAGTGAAGGACATCAACAACAAAAAAATGTTACAGTAAGGAAGATGACTTATAAGACCAAGTGATAAGTCTGAGAAAGGAAGGAGTACTCAAGGAGGATGACAAGAAGAGGCTTAACAAAAGATGCTTACAAGTATTTTCAAATGACCACCGGAACTAAAATGCAGGGAAGCCAGGGTTTACCAGCAAGAAGTAGAGAACACTCACGCAACAAAGGATGAAGATCAACCAGTCGCTCCATTTTGCGTAACTGCCAGAAAACTGGACACTTTATTGTGCGCAAAAATACTAGCCACATTATATCCCTGTAGTGGAAGAAGATTGACTACAAGAGTTGCGTGTCTGTCTCGCGCTTTGCGGACGGGAAATCGAACATCCACCACTCATGAATTTAATGACTCATACGAGTTTAGTGCTTCACATAATATATTGTAGGCCAGCAGCCTTGCTTTCATACCAGCCAACATACCTTGTTATATCTCAGGAACACAATTCTCCCTCGTAACGTTACCTCTTAACCCCAACTTCGTGTTTACAAAAAAATACGCGTAACTTCTCGCAATAATTATATGGCTGGTGATCACGCTAGTAATTCGTCACTAATATTTATAATCGTTAGTGAATATATTTAATATCGTGCAGCGCTAGGACATTGCAAGAGGGTAGGGTAGCAGAAGGGGTGGGGGAAGGGTTGAGACGGAGTGGAGGAGAGATATAAGGGATGGAGGCGATAGAAGAGGTGAGGGAGGACGAAGAAGGGGTGTGAGAGGGCGAAGAGGTGGGGAGGGAGAAAAGGCTGAGGGGATTTAGGTGTAGGAAATTAATAAGTGTTGGTGAGGGTGACGAGAGGAGAGGGTATTGTTGTTGGTGTAAAGAGGATGATATATGAGTTGGTGGGGAGATGTTTATTAGGTATCCCCGTAGAGGGATCTGTATAATGTTGCATTAATTATTTGTTTCTTTTTTTCTTCCTCCAACTTGTCGATTTTAATTTGCTTGTATCTCGAGAATGCTTCATCCAATCGGTTTCTAATTTTCCGCACTTGTGTACGGTAACGAGGACCAAATTCTTGAAACACTTGAATGCTCATGTGCTCAGTGACCAAAGTTGTTGAACCCATTTCCAGCATCCTGTAATCTTCGATAACTTTCTAAACCTTCAGTGGCGGATCTTCAGACTTTCATAAAAGGTGCCAAAAAATCAACGATGGGAGAGAGTGAAATAGTGATGTGTAGGTGCAGATGTTACCAATTTATGTGTAAAATGATGTGAAATTTTTATTCCTGTTAAATCATGTTAAATAATTTTCGGTTGAACTCTTCTGAATGGCTTCAATATTTAATGGCAGATGCATTTTAGGGCCAGGATACTACCTATTATGTTTTATTTGCCTGCTGGCAAATTTGTTGATGTACTAAAATATTAAAAAAAAAACAAAATTGGCAACGTTATAATTACAAGTACCATAACTAGAGAATGACTCCTCTGATTGGCTTCAAATTTTCTCCACTGGTGGTGTGTTCTCAACACAAGACTCACGCTGTTGGGCTGCTAATGTCCCAGTGTGCCAATTTTATTGAATAAATAGTATTATATATATATATATATATATATATATATATATATATATATATATATATATATATATATATATATATATATATATATATATATATGCAATAAGATCACAGTAAACAGGTGATTTCAAAATATGCAAAACAACCACTCTGAAAGAATAGAGAAATTCCAAGCGCTTTCTTGACTACTCACATTATGATAATGTGAGTAGTCACGAAAGCGCTTGGAATTTCTCTATTCTTTCAGAGTGGTTGTTTTGCGCATATATATATATATATATATATATATATATATATATATATATATATATATATATATATATATATATATATATATATATATATATATGTGTGTGTGTGTGTGTGTGTGTGTGTGTGTGTGTGTGTGTGTGTGTGTATGTGTGTGTAATTATGCAAATATAGCAAACCAAGCGATACAGGATGCAAAACACCCACGGGGGGAGTAGAATGATTGCTCTAGGCCTTTCGTATTGAAGTCAGTTCATCATGAGGAGCTTCAGTCCCGTGTATTAAATTGATCGTGGAGAAAGAGGTGGACTGTAAACTTCCATTCTTAGATGTGTTGATTCACGGGTTGATAGAAAGTTTAAGTTTGCAGTATAGAGGAAGACTACTAATTTGTGCTCATACATTCACTACTATTCCAACCATGAGACGGGAGTTGAAAGGTTTATATTTCTTACTATGTTTCTGAGAGTTTATAGAGTATGGTGTCTGGAGTTACTAGATGAGAAAATTAGGAAAATATTTGACATTGCCATGAAACTGCAGTGTCCTAAGAAGTTCGTGGAATCTGCCTTGCTGGCAGCTAAGAAAACTTATTGTAGAACAGAGCCTAGGATAACACCTCAGACCAAGAATATGCTGGTCCTCCCATACGATGAGAATTTATTTGTCCTGTCAAATGCCCTTAAAAGATTTAGTATACAAGTAGTTTTTAAAAATTCACGGACTTTTAGAAGCATTCTGATAAAGAAGTCTCCTAAACAGCGTGCTGGTGGTGTCTACAGAATTAGTTACAACAATTGGAATTTCTCCTATGTGGGACAGACAGGAAAATCTTTAGAAGTTAGAATATCACAACACCGTTATTCAGTATTTATAGCAAAGGAGCCCAATGCGATTTTCAACTACATTAGAGCTTATAATAACCCGGCAAACTGTTACGAAGCAAGAGTCATCTTCCCTTGTTTCACTTGGCTTGAAAGGAATATTGTAGAATCGGCAATTATTAAGCATGATAAGCATTTATTATACAATTTCAGTGTCGGGTTGTTCAAATTAGATGAATTTTTAGTTGAGGCAATAATACACAGTCAAAAAATGGGCTCTTATACGAATGCATTTGACTGTTTTAAATATAGTGCCATACCAAAGAATTGTGGCCTATTTTTTCCTGCATTTTCTGAAGATTGAACCAGAGTTTGCCTCAGAATTATGCGGGATGAATAACTGTGGCCGTCTTCCTTGTAATTAAAGATGCCTCCCTCTTTAAATGAGTTTATTTTAATGAGTCCCATTCCTTTGTATACCTTATAGACGTCTCCCCTTCAAATGATCCCATTTTCTCGTCCCTTTAAATGTACCCACTTTCTCGGGGATGATACTCCATAATTGCTAGTGACTTCCATATCACTGGCAATATAATTATGTATGTAAAAGTACTTATATCAGAGTGGAGTCTGACGGAATTTTTGATAATTGCCACATTACTTTCAGTTAGGCTACTATTACAATTTCAATGTTTGTGGGATTTTTCTGTTGCTATAATATTCAACCTTTTTGGCTATTTGTACTGGTATGCCTGGGGGCATTTCCTATTCCCATCTCTCTCTCTCTCTCTCTCTCTCTCTCTCTCTCTCTCTCTCTCTCTCTCTCTCTCTCTCTCTCTCTCTCTCTCTCTCTCTTACTCCAGTGAATACATCATCTGGGATCAAGGGGAAATAACCTGCTTGACTTGGTTCTGGCAAACAAGGAAACCCTTGTTAATAATTTAGAAATTACAGAGGAACTCGGCACAAGCGATCACAAAGCATAGAATGGAAGTATGACAGTAAGGATAATTCAGTAATGGTCCCAGATTTTCGCCTAGCAGATTATAACGGACTTTGAGAACAATTATTGTATATTGACTGGGGTAACAAAGAGAGCTATCAATATGACAGCTTTCTGAACACTATACATGCTGTCCAAAGAACATTTGTCCCGTTAAAGAAATTAGATCGAATAAAAATGACCCAAAATGGATGAATAATAGGCTCAAATATCTTTTAGGGCAGAAGAAAGGAATTTATAGGCATATCAAAAGAGGTGAGGGTCATCTTATGTATCAGTATATTGACATTAAGAGGGACGTTAAAAAGGGGATAGGAAAAGCTAAACAGGAGTACGAAATTAAAGTCGCTAAGGATTTGAAAACTAACCCAAAAAGTTTTTTTTTCAGGTGTATAGAACAAAAGTTAGAGGTAAGATAGGTCCCCTTAAAAATAACTATGGGCATCTTACTGACACTAACAATATCCCAGTAATTAATTTTTATAGTGGGCCTGAAGAAGATAAATTATGTAACATAACAGTCACTAGAGAAATGGTTATGAAACAAATAGACCGACTGAAACAAAATCAATCGCCGGGTCCTGATGAGGTTTTTTCAAGGGTTCTTAAGGGATGCAAAATGGAATTCTGTGAAACATTAATTAATATTTTTAATTTATCTCTTCAAACAGGTGTAGTGTCTGATATGTGGAAGATGGCTAATGTAATTCCTGTTTTTAAAACAGGGGACAAGTCGTTACCGTCAAATTACCGCCCAATAAGCCTGATCTCAGTTGAAGGCAAATTACTAGTCAGTTAAAAAAACCATACCACAGGCAGGATTTGAACCCGCGGTCAGAGAGTCTCAAAACTCCAGACTGTCGCGTTAGCCACTGGACCAGCTAGCTTCAATAAGATTCGTCCAACTAGGTGTATTTCTACACCATAGGAAGGTTAGCGTAGGCACCACTGTGTCCACAAATGCAAGTTTTTACAGACGAATCTCCCGCTAGCATGGCCGTGACGAACTCTAGCTCAAGTCCCCTCAAAGCCGTCAACATGACTCACGAAATCGTAATGACACGATTGCAAACAAATCATACCACGGGCGGGATTTGAACCCGCGGTCAGAGAGTCTCAAAACTCCAGACCGTCGCGTTATTTCTACACCATAGGAAGGTTAGCATAGGCACCACTGTGTCCTTCCTATGGTGTAGAAATACACCTAGTTGGACGAATCTTATTGAAGCTAGCTGGCCCAGTGGCTAACGCGACGGTCTGGAATTTTGAGACTCTCTGACCGCGGTTTCAAATCCCGCCCGTGGTATGGTTTGTTTGCAATCGTGTCATTACGATTTCGTGAGTCAAGTAGAGTCAGTTATAACTGAGATTATAAGAAGCCGTCTGGATAAACATGATCTGATTAATTATACTCAGCATGGATTCAGGAGAGGCCGTTCTTGTCTAACTAATTTATTAAATTTCTTCAGTTAAGCTTTTGAGGCTGTTGATCACGATAAAAAAATTGATATTGTTTATTTAGATTTTAGTAAGGCTTTTGATAGAGTACCGCACCAAAGACTATTAAAGAAAGTGGCAGCTCATGGCATTGGGGAAAAAGTGCTGTCATGGATCGAGTCATGGCTCACAGACAGGAAGCAGAGTGTGTGCATAAATGAGTTAAATCCGAATGGGGATCTGTAACAAGTGGCGTTCCTCAGGGATCAGTCTTGGACCTATTGTTGTTTATAATATATATCAATGATCTTGATGAGGGAATTACTAGTGAAACTAGCAAATTCGCCGATGACACAAAGCTTGGTAGGATAATTGATTCAAACGTAGATATTAAGGAACTTCAGTTGGATTTAGACAAACTCAATACCTGGTCAGAAAAGTGGCAGATGCAGTTCAATGTAGATGAATGCAAGGTTCTGAAGCTCGGGAGTGTCCATAACCCTAGCACTTATAAGTTAAATAATGTAGAACTTAGCCATACAGATTGCGAAAAGGACTTGGGGGTTATGATAAGCAGTAACCTTAAAACCAAGACAGCAATGCCTTGGTGTATGTAATAAGGCAAACAGATTACTGGGATTGACATCAAGAAGTGTAAGCAACACAAGGTCAGCGGTTATCTGGTCTCCATATAACAGAATGGACATAAATTCGTTAGAAAATATTCAGCGTAGAATGATTAAATTAATACATAGCATCAAAAATCTTCCGTATGAAGAAAAATTGAAGACCCTTAAATTACATTCACTTGTTAGACGAAGATTGAGGGGAGACCTGATCGAAGTGTATAAGTGGAAGATGGGTATTAATAAAGGGAATATAAATAAGGTCTTGAGGATCTCTCTCCAAGGAAGAACCCGCAGTAATGGATTCAAATTAGACAAGTTTGGATTTAGAAAGGATATAGGAAAGTATTGATTTGGAAATAGGGTAGTTGATGAGTGGAACAGTCTGCCTAGTAGGATTATTGAGGCTAAAACCCTGGGTAGTTTCAAATTTAAGTTGGATAAATACATGAGTGAGAGGGGTTGGATTTGAGTGGGACTTGGACTAGAGTTAATAGAATTATCAAAGCTTATTGCTTGGGTAGAATTAAAAATTGGATTGGGCAAATATTCTGTTATTGGGATGGACTGTGAAGGACCTGTCTAGTATGGGCCAACAGGCCTGCTGCAGTGTTCCTCCTTTCATATGCTCTTATGTTCTTGTCGTGTTGGCTCAGACATAATTTTTTCTGCAACTTTGCAAGCTCCTGATGATGTGTCGATTGCAACACGAAAGGCCTAGAGCTATTCTACTCTCCCTGTGGTTGTTTTGTGTGTGTGTATATATATATATATATATATATATATATATATATATATATATATATATATATATATATATATATATATATATATGCAAAATAACCACTGTGAAAAAATAGTGAAATTCCAAGCACCCTCGTGATTTCTTACATTATCACGAAAGCACGTTTGGAATTTCACTATTTTTTCACAGTAGTTGTACTGAATATTGTGATTTCCTCTATTTACTGTCATCTTATTGTGTGTGTATATATATATATATATATATATATATATATATATATATATATATATATATATATATATATATATATATATATATATATATATATGTCGTGCCGAATAGGCAGAACTTGCGATCTTGGCTTAAATAGCAACGCTCATCTTTCCATATAGGACAAGCGAAAATTTGTGTATGCAATAATTTCGCCAAAATAATTCTGAACCTAACGAGAAAAAATGTATTTCACTGTGTTTTTTTAGTATTAAATTATTGTAAACAAATCTAAAATATATTTAGTTGGGTTAGGCTAAAATAAATTGTTCTTGTTATAATAAGGTTAGGTAAGCTTTCTAAGATTCTTTAGGAGCAAAATTAAAATTTTTTACATTAACATTAATGAAAAATTATATCTTTAAACGTTTAAATTTTTGAAAGGACTTAATTTTAAATGAGTCCTTGCTAATTGACCAGTTTTACATATGCAATAAGATCACAGTAAACAGGTGATTTCAAAATATGCAAAACAACCACTCTGAAAGAATAGAGAAATTCCAAGCGCTTTCGTGACTACTCACATTATCAAGGAACTATGAAAGTGAAGCATCCAAGGAAGCTATATAAGGGGTCCGGCCAGCACCTCACTATCAGATCCCACAACGGTTAAACACGTGATGCGCGGCGAGCCTACTTGGATAGGTCCTTTGCACAACTCACCCCCAAGCTATTCTACCCAAGAAAATTTAAAAATTATTTGTCCAGTGTATTATTAAATTCTTCCCAAATTCTTTTAATTATAAATGGATCTAATTTATATAAACCAAAGGAAATATTCATATTATTTTCAAAACTGCTTTTTATGAAACAAGATTCAATTATATTCCTGTTGACCATGGACTTGCTTGATACTACTTTCTCAACTTTTTGAAAATCAATTGGATGGTTAAAATCTCTTACATGAATAAATAGAGCATTGGAATCTTGTCCAGTTCTAATGCTATATTTATGTTGTTTTAATCTTAGTTCGAGATTTTTACCAGTTTGACCGTAATAAACTTTATCGCAAATTTTACAAGGAATCTTATAGACACATCCATCAGCATTTTGGGGGGAATTCTTTATCAAAAGTTTTTTTTACTGTATCAAGATTTTTGAATACAACTTTAATATTAAAAGTCTTAAGAAGAGAAGGCATATCAACCAAGTTTTCATGGTAAGGGAGAACCAACATATTTTTAGTTGAATAAGGCTGGTTGCCCCTTTTTGGATTATAAAAAGTGTTTCTAGCAACTTTAAAAGATTTATCAATTACATTTCTTGGGTATTTTAAATCATTACCTATTTCATAAATTTTGGATATTTCCTCATCTATGAACTCAGGACTACAAATTCGTAAAGCTCTCAAAAACATTGATGAGAAAACAGACAGTTTGACTCTATCTTGATGCGAGGAATAATAGTGGACATAGGAACAGTTATTTGTAGGTTTTCTGTAAATTTTAAATTTGAATTCATTATTACCCTTAATAATTAAAACATCTAGAAAAGGCAATGAGTTATTTTCTTCAAACTCAACAGTAAAGTTTATAGAATGGGCTAAGCTATTTAATTTTCCAAGAAAATGGTGTATATCTACATTTTTGGGCATAAGACACAAAATATCATCAACATATCTGAACCATTTAGCTCTATTAGGGAGGATTGTGTTAAGCAACCTTGTTTCAAAAAATTCCATGTGTAGGTTACTAAGAACAGGTGAAAGAGGATTTCCCATTGCCATACCAAACTTCTGAGTGTAAAATTTATCATTAAATACAAATTTTGCATCAACAATGCAAAGTTTAATAAGTTTAATGATAGTAGGAACTGGCAATGGTAAATCATAGTTAACGAGTTCTTCAGATAAGAAACTTAATAAATCATCAACAGGAACTTTCGTAAACAAGGAAGTAACATCAAAACTGACCATGTTAAAATCATTTAAGTCAGTCAAGGAGCTTAATTTATCAACCAAGTCTATGTTGTTTTTAACATTAAAGTTAGAAATTTTGCCAACAATAGGGCTCAAAATATCAACAAGCCATTTGGATAATTTATATGAAACTGACCCTATGGAGCTAATAATTGGTCTGACTGGATTCCCTGGTTTGTGTGTTTTTATTAGTCCATACATGTAAGGTAAAGATGGATTAGTGGAAGTAAATTGTTTGACTAATTCATCTTTGCCTTTCAGTAGAAGTTTTATTGTTTTATTGAAATTGCTGTTAACGGTTTCTAGGGGATTTTTCCCTAGAAAAATGATGATACTGAAACCTATTCTAAACTTAGGAAAAATCCCCTAGAAACCGTTAACAGCAATTTCAATAAAACAATAAAACTTCTACTGAAAGGCAAAGATGAATTAGTCAAACAATTTACTTCCACTAATCCATCTTTACCTTACATGTATGGACTAATAAAAACACACAAACCAGGGAATCCAGTCAGACCAATTATTAGCTCCATAGGGTCAGTTTCATATAAATTATCCAAATGGCTTGTTGATATTTTGAGCCCTATTGTTGGCAAAATTTCTAACTTTAATGTTAAAAACAACATAGACTTGGTTGATAAATTAAGCTCCTTGACTGACTTAAATGATTTTAACATGGTCAGTTTTGATGTTACTTCCTTGTTTACGAAAGTTCCTGTTGATGATTTATTAAGTTTCTTATCTGAAGAACTCGTTAACTATGATTTACCATTGCCAGTTCCTACTATCATTAAACTTATTAAACTTTGCATTGTTGATGCAAAATTTGTATTTAATGATAAATTTTACACTCAGAAGTTTGGTATGGCAATGGGAAATCCTCTTTCACCTGTTCTTAGTAACCTATACATGGAATTTTTTGAAACAAGGTTGCTTAACACAATCCTCCCTAATAGAGCTAAATGGTTCAGATATGTTGATGATATTTTGTGTCTTATGCCCAAAAATGTAGATATACACCATTTTCTTGGAAAATTAAATAGCTTAGCCCATTCTATAAACTTTACTGCTGAGTTTGAAGAAAATAACTCATTGCCTTTTCTAGATGTTTTAATTATTAAGGGTAATAATGAATTCAAATTTAAAATTTACAGAAAACCTACAAATAACTGTTCCTATGTCCACTATTATTCCTCGCATCAAGATAGAGTCAAACTGTCTGTTTTCTCATCAATGTTTTTGAGAACTTTACGAATTTGTAGTCCTGAGTTCATAGATGAGGAAATATCCAAAATTTATGAAATAGGTAATGATTTAAAATACCCAAGAAATGTAATTGATAAATCTTTTAAAGTTGCTAGAAACACTTTTTTATAATCCAAAAAGGGGCAACCAGCCTTATTCAACTAAAAATATGTTGGTTCTCCCTTACCATGAAAACTTGGTTGATATGCCTTCTCTTCTTAAGACTTTTAATATTAAAGTTGTATTCAAAAATCTTGATACAGTAAAAAACTTTTGATAAAGAATTGCCCCCAAAATGCTGATGGATGTGTCTATAAGATTCCTTGTAAAATTTGCGATAAAGTTTATTACGGTCAAACTGGTAAAAATCTCGAACTAAGATTAAAACAACATAAATATAGCATTAGAACTGGACAAGATTCCAATGCTCTATTTATTCATGTAAGAGATTTTAACCATCCAATTGATTTTCAAAAAGTTGAGAAAGTAGTATCAAGCAAGTCCATGGTCGACAGGAATATAATTGAATCTTGTTTCATAAAAAGCAGTTTTGAAAATAATATGAATATTTCCTTTGGTTTATATAAATTAGATCCATTTATAATTAGTAGAATTTGGGAAGAATTTAATAATACACTGGACAAATAATTTTTAAATTTTCTTGGGTAGAATAGCTTGGGGGTGAGTTGTGCAAAGGACCTATCCAAGTTGGCTCGCCGCGCGTCACGTGTTTAACCGTTGTGGGATCTGATAGTGAGGTGCTGGCTGGACCCCTTATATAGCTTCTTTGGATGCTTCACTTTCATAGTTCCTTGATAATGTGAGTAGTCACGAAAGCGCTTGAAATTTCTCTATTCTTTCAGAGTGGTTGTTTTGCATATATATATATATATATATATATATATATATATATATATATATATATATATATATATATATATATATATATATATATATATATATATTTAAAGACAAAGTACATTGGCCAAACATTCACTTCACAGGAATACAACAGAAAGTAAAACAGCATAGGTAACTCAGAGCTACATCTCGAATACTTCGTCCAGCTCCACGGCTGTGGGCCGCGTGCCCAGAATGCTGCAGGCATTTCCTCTCTGGATCGCAACACTGAGTCTCTGAAAGAGGAAGCTGGTCGCCCTGTGGTCCTTGGTTTCTATGATGAGCTTTTCACCCAGCTCTTTGAGGAACTTTAGAGCACACTTGCCCCATGCTCCAAGGGTCTCCGACCCTATTGGAATGAAGTTATAACAAGGGGGAAGGTCTTCATATTTTCGGATCTTCTGGGTCTCCCTGTGGCTGGCAGCTTCACCCCCTTCCACTACGGAGTATGGCAAGTAGGTGTTTGCCAATGTGGCGGCACAGGTGTAGTCCCAAACAATCTGCTTTCCATCCTTCCAGGGTAACATAGTGGCTCCATCAGGACGCTTTTGACTTCTATCAGACCTCTGTACTTGGGGTTCCCGTTGAGCTGGGCAACGGGCTGTATCGTGGCTTCTCTTTATGATGTCATTGACCTCCTCATGTCTGGCATACTTCCCTTCTGATGTGTGACACACACACACATATATATATGTCGTGCCAAATAGGTAAAATTGGTCAATTAGCAAGACCTCATTTAAAATTAAGCCCTTTCTAAAATTTTCTCTTACAAGATTTTTTTTTCAATTATGTTAATGTAAAAATTAATAATTTTTACATTAAATAACCTTACTATAACAATCACAATTTAATTTAACCTAATTTAGCTATATTTTAGATAAGATTACAATAATTTAATAGTGAACACAAAATTATTACATACACAAATTTTTGCTTGCCTTATTCGGCAAGAAGAGCGTTAGTATGTAAGCCAAAATAGCACGTTTTATCTATTCGGTACGACATATTATTTTTATTTGATTAACACATCGACCATTTCCCACCAAGGTAGGGTTGCACGGAGAAGAAAAACTTTCATCATCATTCACTCCATTAATGTCCTACCAGAGGGGTGCTTTACACTACAGCTATAAAACTACAACATTAACTCCCCATCTACATAGTGCAGGCACTGTACTTCACATCTCCAAGACTCAAGTCCGGCCTGCCGGTTTCCCTGAATCCCTTAATAAATATTACTCTGCTCACACTCCAACAACACGTCAAATCCTAAAAACCGTTTGTTTCCATTTGCTCCTAACATGCTCACGCATGCTTCCTGGAAGTTCAAATCCCTCCCACACAAAACCTTCTTTACCCCTCCTCCTCCTCCAACATTTCCTAGGCCGACCTCTACCCCGCCTTCCCTCCACTACAGATTTATACATTCTCAAGGTCATTCGATTTTGTTCCATCCTCTCTACATGTGAAAACTACCTCAACAACCCCTCCTCAGCCCTCTGGATAATAGTTTTGGTAATCCTGCACCTCCTCCTAATTTCCAAACTACGAATTCTCTGCATTATATTCACACCACACATTGCTCTCTGACACATCTCCACTGCCTCCAGCCTTCTCCTTGTTGCAACATTTACTACCCATGCTTCGCATCCATACAAGAGCGTTGCTATAACTATACTCTCATACTTTCCCCTCTTTGCTTCCATGGACAAAGTTCTTTGTCTCCACAGAATCCTCAGAGCACCACTCACCTTTTTTCCCTCGTCAGTTCTGTGATTCACCTCATCTTTCACAGACCCATCTTCTAACACGTCCACTCCTATATATCTGAATACATTCACCTCCCCCATACTCTCTCCCTCCAATCTGATATCATATTTTTCGTTACTTAATTTTTTTTTATCCTCATCACCTTACTCTTTCCTATATTCACTTTTAATTTTCTTCTTTTACATACCCTATCAAACTCATCCACCAGCCTCTGCAACTACTCTTCAGAATCTCCCAAAAGCACTGTGTCATCAGCATACAGCAGCTGTGACAACTACCACTTTTTGTTAGATAGTTTATCTTTTAACCTCGCACCGCTTGCCAACACCCGAGCATTCACTTCTCTTACAACTCATCTATAAATATATTGAACAACCATGGTGACATCACACATCCTTGTATAAGGTCTACTCTTATTGGGAAATAATCTCCCTCTCTCCTGCATACTCTAACGTGAGCCTCACTATCCTCGTAAAAAATTTTCATTGCTTTCATTAACCTACCTCATGTTCCATATATATGCAGCATCTGCCATATTGCTCCCCTATCCACTCTGTCATATGCCTTTTCCAAATCCATAAGTGCCACAGAAACCTCTTGACGCTTATCTAAATACAGTTCACCTATATGTTTCACTGTAAACACTTGGTCTACACCCCCTCCCCCTACCCTTCATAAAGCCTCCTTGTTCGTCTGCTATCCTACTCTCCATCTTACTCTTAATTCTTTCAATAATAACTCTACCATACACGTTACCAGGTGTACTCAAGAGACTTATTCTCCTATAATTTTTGCATTCTCTTTTGTCCCCCTTTCCTTTATACAAAGGAACTATGCGTGCTCTCTGCCAATCCCTAGGTACCTTACCCTCTTCTATACAGTTTTTTAAATAAAAGCACCAACCACTCCAAAACTATATCCCCACCTGCTTTTAACATTTCTATCCTTATCCCATCAATCCCAGCTGCCTTACCCCGTTTCATACCACCCATTGCCTCACGAGCTTTCCCCACACTCACAACTCGCTCCTCCTCACTCCTACAAGATGTTATACCTCCTTTGCCCAATATACGAAATCACAGCTTCCCTATTTTCATTAACATTTAACAGTTGGCTAATCTTTTCTTCATATCACTACAAACTGGCATAGTGCCTGATAAGTGGAAAATGGCAAGTGTAATACTTATTTACAAGGCGGGTGACAGGTCCTTAGTTTCGAACTATAGACTAATAAGCCTTACCTCCATAGTGATAGGCATAATTGATAAATGAATCTCAACACGGTTTTACTAAGGGGCGTTTCTGTCTTACGAATTTACTAACTTTTTTCACTAAGGTGTTTGAGGAGGTAGATCATGGTAATAACTACGATATTGCGTATATGGACTTCAGTAAGGCTTTCGATAGAGTTCCACATCAGAGACTTTTGAGGAAACTTAAGGCACACGGAATAGGAGAAGAATTTTTTTCCTGGGTAGATGCATGGTTGACAAATAGGCAGCAAAGAGTTTGCATAAATAGGGAGAAATCAGAATGAGGGCACGTCACGAGCGGTGTTCCACAGGGGTCAGTGTTGGGCCCCTTGTTGTTCACAGTCTACATAAATGACATAGATGAAGGAATAAATAGTGACAAGCAAATTTACAGATGACACCAAAATAGGCCGTTTATTTCATTCTATTGAAGACATTAGTGCACTCCAGGATGATTTGAATAGACTGATGCAGTAGTCGGAGAAGTGGCAGATGCAGTTTAATATAGACAAATGCAAAATTCTAAATGTTGGACAGGACAGTAACCATGCCACTTATAATCTGAATACTGTAGATCTTAATACTACTGATTGCGAAAAGGATTTAGGAGTTCTGGTTAGCAGTAATCTGAAACCAAGACAACAATGCATAAGTGCTTGCAATAAAGCTAACAGAATCCTTGGCTTCATATCAAGAAGTATAAATAATAGAAGTCCTCAGGTTGTTCTTCAACTTTATATATCCTTGGTTAGGCCTCATTTAGATTATGCTGCACAGTTCTGGTCACCATATTACAGAATGGATATAAATGGAAAACATACAGAGGAGGATGACAAAGCTGATTCCATGTATCAGAAATCTTCCCTATGAGGATAGACTGAGGGCCCTGAATCTGCACTCTGTAGAAAGGCGTAGAATTAGGGGGAATGTGACTGAGGTGTATAAATGGAAGACAGGAATAAATAAAGGGGCTGTAAATAGCGTGCTGACAATATCCAGCCAAAACAGGACTCGCAGGAATGGTTTCAGGTTGGAAAAGTTCAGATTCAGGAAGGACATAGGAAAGCACTGGTTTGGTAATAGAGTTGTGGATGAGTGGAACAAACTCCTGAGTACCGTTATAGAAGCTAAGACCTTGTGTAGTTTTAAAAATAGGTTGGATAAATACATGAGTTTGTGTGAGTTGGACCTGACTAGCTTGTGCTACCAGATCTGGTGCTGTGCTCCTTCCTTAAGTGGAAGTGACCTGACTAGATGGTTATTGTTCTTAGCCGGGGGGTGGCATGGACCTGCTTTGCATGGGTCAGTAGGCCTGTTGCAGTGGTCCTTCTTTTTATGTTTTTATGTTCTTATCTTCCCGATACCTCTAACTCTTCATTTAATAACTCTCCTCTCCTGTTTTACGTATCAAATCCATTTGTTCCCTAGCCTTCCTCAACTTATTAATCTCACTCCAAAACTTTTTCTTGTTTTCAACAAAATTTTTTGATAACATCTCACCCACTCATAAAGAAAAAAAAGGCACAATACCGTGACTGGAGCGATACTTCCCCTCCCCCACCTCCTCTATGTACTTGCTCTCCCTCTGTGGGCACCTAGTTCCCTTGCAGTGCTCCCCTTTCTTTGTATTTGACTGGCTCCTCCTCTTTATTCCCCACTACTACTACTACTACTACTACTACTACTACTACTACTACTACCACTACTACTACTACTACTACTACCACTACTACTACTACTACTACTACTACTACTACTACCACCACCACTGCCTCTTCCTGCCTATATATATCCATCCTGCTCCACTTCACAGCACTCAGTTCACACACTCAGTTCACGGAGTACACTACCTTATCACAAGATAGGCACATGGCTTCTGCCGAAAAGAAGAGGCCACGATGCTCCATGAACACGACGGAGGACTCGGACTTGGAAATGTGGGGCGCAATTCTAGCGAAGAAGTTGCGAGACCACTCCGTGTCATAAGAGAAAGTGGAAGATCCTGCTCACATTGTAGCAGATCTGACAGTTCCAACCATGGAGCCAGCAAATATGGAAACAGCAGAGGAAATAAACACCCCACCCCCCGAAAACCAAGAAGGATGGACCCCTGTGGACAACAAAAAGAACCGCCGTCCATCCAAGGAGCAGGCAAACCAGCTCAACCGACCTGGCAAATTCAAGGTGAAGTCTTACAGGGACCACAGAACCCACTATGGCGTTGTTTCATACCTGGAATCACGACACAACCTGAAGTTCAAGATATGGTTCAACTTGAGGGGAGAACCAATATTGACTCCTCTCAACAAG
This sequence comes from Cherax quadricarinatus, assembly GCF_038502225.1. Taxonomy (NCBI): domain Eukaryota; kingdom Metazoa; phylum Arthropoda; class Malacostraca; order Decapoda; family Parastacidae; genus Cherax; species Cherax quadricarinatus. The sequence continues at coordinate 33,942,693 of NC_091316.1, read as the reverse complement.
GAAATGTATACCACCTTGAAGAGAGTCATGGAGACAGATCGCTCATTTACCCTGGAGGAACTGGACTCTCGGCAGAAGATCACCAAGGGTGTAGTGATGCGATACCCGCTGATGATGCCCATCGAGGCAGTAGCAGCCCACCCCAGTGTGGTGTCAGCTCAGCATCTCAAGGCAAAGACGGCAGGCAATGCACCAACCCGACAGGTCCTTATACAGCATGTAGGACCACTGCCATCCCAGCTGGACCTCGGTTCTTGGGGCAGGTACGATGTCAGGACCTTCACAGCAGAACCAATTCACTGTTTCAAGTGTCAACGTTACGGACACTCTGGGTGCACTCTGTCCGAATAGAGTAATCTGTGGTGTCTGCAGCCAGCACCACCCTACCGAGGAATGCATCACCAAGCTGAAAAATGCATCGCCACCCACTCCACAGTGCCTGAACTGCAGGCAGAAACACCATGCCTGGAATCCTCGATGTCCCGAGAGGCTCGCCAGAATTAAAGGAGTCTGGAAGACGCCAAAAACTCCGCAGCAGGATACGACAGATCATCACTCTCAGCAGACGATGGGTGCAGAGAATACTGCCATAACGCAGATCTCAGCAGCTAACCCAACTCAATGCCCAGGAATTTCCAACCCTCGAAGCCTCAACCAGGCATCATGGTCAAGAACCTCCTGCACCCCTACCTCAACGAAGAAACAAAAAGAAGAGGAACAGGAGGCGTCAACAGGGTACATCTGGTCAACGCGATCAGCAGGTGGCACTAAACGAGCCCCCACTGGCCATAGCATGACAACGCAGGCACTCCTTACCCGGCACAGGTGCTTTGCAGGCTCAACTGGCACCTCACCAGCAGATCCTATGACATCGACTCCGACCTGTCATACATGTTGATTCCACCTCTGCAATCAATGCCCTCTCCCATCCTCAACTACAGGACAATGTTCACCTCATTACATCGATCCTGAGCATAGAAGTTCAGGGTAACAGATCGACATTGAACTGGATCCCCAGTCATGCTGGTATCTGGAGAAATGAGGCGGCAGATGATGCAGCCAAGGCAGACTATCCACATGTTGGGATTACTGTCCCCATCAGCCTGCGACAGACCAAACTGGTGGCTGCCAGAGCCATGAAACTCATGGGGGAGGGCTTAGGTGATACCCCATCTCAACAGTGGTACCGAGCAGCGACTCCGGGAGAACCCCCTCCATATGATAGAAACTGGTCCAGAGCGCAGTGTACCGCCATCCATCGGCTTCGTTTGGCTTTCCCACAGCCAAGATGATGGTAGACAACGCTGAGGAGATGTGCCAGTACTGTCAGCACGTTGTCCAGCGGCCCCTAACACACTATCTTCTGGAGTGTGAAGTTACTGAGACACTCCGCAGGCAACTAGGACTGATATTCCCTCCCGAAGAGGACGCAGAGATGACTGCGGCCACACTAGTGTACCATGGAGTCAATGAACCAGACAAGCTGTTACCGGTGATAACGACATATCCGCCTCCTCGCTAGTGTCCACAGTTAGGAGTACATATGGTGTTGTCGCTTATGAGATGCACCAGATGAACTGACCAGAAGAGTGCTTGAGCAGCATATGTCGCATCATTGTAGAAACCTTTCTCCGTCGGGAGCCAGAGACGGGTCATCGCAAGATTGAGACCCGTGCCAGGACTACGGTCTTGGCGAACATTATACATACATACTTCTCGTTAGTGTGACTTTGTAAATGGTCCAAGTCGGACCGAAACGTTGTCGTAAGCTCCTCTCTTCTATGTGCGGGTTATTTTTGTATCTCGCCCACTCTCTCATTTGCTCTCTTTTTACATTGCTTCACCACTCTCTTAACCTCTCTCTCTCTGTCCATATACTCCTCCCTCCTTGCATCACTTCTACTTCTACTACTCTTTTTAACATCATCATTCCACATTGTCAAGGAACTAGTTCCTTGACAATGTGAGTAGTCACGAAAGCGCTTGGAATTTCACTACTCTTTCATAGTGGTTGCTTTGCATATTTTAAAATCAGCTGTTTACTGTGATCTTATTGCATATATATATATATATATATATATATATATATATATATATATATATATATATATATATATATGTGTGTGTGTGTGTGTGTGTGTGTGTGTGTGTGTGTGTGTGTGTGTGTGTGTGTCGTGCCGAATAGGCAGAACTTGCGATCTTGGCTTAAATAGCAACGCTCATCTTGCCATATAGGACAAGTGAAAATTTGTGTATGCAATAATTTCGCCAAAATCATTCTGAACCTAACGAAAAAAATATATTTCACTGTGTTTGTTTAGTATTAAATTATTGTAAACAAATCTAAAATATATTTAGTTGGGTTAGGCTAAAATAAATTGTTTTTGTTATAATAAGGTTAGGTAAGTTTTCTAAGATTCTTTTGGAGCAAAATTAAAAAATTTTACATTAACATTAATGAAAAAAATATATCTTTAAACGTATAAGAGAAAATTTTAGAAAGGACTTAATTTTAAATGAGTTCTTGCTAATTGACCAGTTTTACATATTCGGCACGACATATATATATATATATATATATATATATATATATATATATATATATATATATATATATATATATATATATATATAAAATATGCTTCAGATTGGCTTCAAAATATTATTGATGATTCATTGTAAAAAAGAATATCTCATAAGTTTAGTCCTAGTAGCTGAAATGGTAAAAAATATGGAATCAAATCAATGCCTTTTCTGATAGGCTTCAATTTTTTACAGTTGGACTTTATTAAAGCATAGTATGTCACTCACTTTGTGCTGCGTAAATTTTAATTTGCCAGTTTTATGAAGGAAATTGTTTCCCATGTTTCTTATGAAATGCATGAGAGTATAGTTATACCAGTGCTCTTATATGGGTGTGAAGTATGGGTGGTGAATGTTGTAACAAAGAGAAGGCTGGAGACAGTGGAGATGTCGTGTCTGAAGGCTGTGTGTGGTGTGAATATAATGCAGAGAAACCATAGCTTGGAGATTAAAATGAAGGTGTGGGGTTTCTACAAGTATTATCCAGAGGGCTGAGTAAGGATTGTTGAGGTTGTTGGGGCATTTAAAGAGGATGGGACAAATTAGAATGACTTGGAGGGCATATAAATGTATAATGGAAGGAAGATGGGGGGTAAGGGTCGTCCTAGGAAAAGTTGGAAGGTGTGTGAAGGGTATAGATTTCCAGCGAGCAGAATGGAGGAAAATGTTTTTAATGGCTTGATGTGCTGTTGGAGTGTAAGCAAAGTAACATGGAAGGATTCAGGGAAACTAGTTAGCTGGACTTGAGTCCTGGGGATGGGAAGTAAAGTGCCTGCACTCTGAAGGAGGGGAGGAGATATGTTGCAGTTTTTGAAATGTAGTGTAGGCATGACCCCTGCAAGACAGTGATTGAGTGATAATGAAAGTGTTTCTTCTTTTTCGGGTAACCCTGCCTTGATGAGAACTGGCCGATTTGTTAATAAAAAAGAAATTGAATTCCTCATTTGATGATAGGAAAATTAATAGAAAAAAATAAGAATGATCTGTCAGATTAAAAACACAGGAGGAGAAACGTAAGAATGAGGCGAGGAAGAAGAGGAATGAAACATGATAGAGGGAAAAGAATGAAACTTGAGTTACATTAGCAACAATATCGACCAGCGAGACGACAGAAGAGTAAGAGTCAGTAATGGGACCAGGGAAGAGGAAAGAGAGCAAGCAGAGAAGAGAGTGAGCTAGGGTGAGCGGGAGCAGGATATTGTCAGTAGAGTTAGTAGGGAAGTGTGTGTAGAGTGAGCTGCATGCCTGCTGACGCTGTAATGACTGGCACAGGAGTGGTGCTGTGATGACTGACGCAATAGCATTGTTGTGATGACTGGCACAGCAGCGGTGCTGTTATGACTGGCACAGCAGCAGTGCTGTGATGACTGGCACAGCAGCAGTGCTGTGATGACTGGTACAGCAGCAGTGCTGTGATGAATGGTACAGTAGCAGTGCTGTTATGACTGGCACAGCAGCAGTGCTATGATGAGTGGCACAACAACAGTGCTGTGATGACTGGCACAGCAGCGTTGCTGTGATAACTGGCACAGCAGCGGTGCATTGATAACTGGTTCAGCAGCAGTGCTGTGATGACTAGCACAGCAGCGATGATGTGATGACTGGCACAGCAACGGTGCTGTAATGACTGGCACAGCAGCAGTTTACCTGGAGTTTACCTAGAGAGAGTTCCGGGGGTCAACGCCCCCGCGGCCCGGTGTGTGACCAGGCCTCCTGGTGGATCAGAGCCTGATCAACCAGGCTGTTGCTGCTGGCTGCACGCAAACCAACGTACGAGCCACAGCCCGGCTGGTCAGGAACCGACTTTAGGTGCTGTAATGGCTGGCACAGCAGCAGTGCTGTGATGACTGGCACAGCAACGGTGCTGTAATGACTGGCACTGCAGCGATGATGTGGTGACTGGCACAGCAACGGTGCTGTGATCGTAGTAAGCCTCCACAAGGCAGACAAGACAGCAACTGTCACACCACAGCATCTCTCATTATCTTCGTCTGCTCTACCACCAACAGGCCCCTGTAGCTCCCGTAGCCCTCGTGGCCCCCGTAACCCGGTAGCCCCGTAGCCCTCGTGGCCTCCATATCTCTCCTAGCCACCGTAGCCTTCGTGGCCCCCGTAACCCTCGTAGTCCTCGTGGACCCCATAGCCCTCGTGGCTCCCTTATCTCTCGTGTCCTCCGTGTGGAGATTCCAGTGACCCTCGCCTCATGTCTGCTCTAAACTCTAGCTGGTGCTTTGGTTGGTGCTATAACTGGTGCTGTGGTTGGTGCTATAGTGGTGCTGTGGTTGTGCTGTAGCTGGTACTGTAGCTTCTGCTGTAGTTGGTATTGTGGCTGGTGTTGTAGTTGCTGTGATTGGTGCTATAGTTGGTACTATGGTTGATGCTGTAGCTGATGCTGTAGCTTCTGCTGTAGTTGGTGCTGTGGTTGGTACTATAGGTGGTGCTGTGGTTGATGCTATAGGTGGTGCTGTGGTTAGTATTGTAGCTGATGCTGTAGCTTTTGCTGTGGTTGCTGTAGTTGGTGCTGTGGTTGGTGCTATAGATGGTGCTGTGGTTGGTGCTGTAGCTGATGATGTGGCTTCTGCTGTGGTTGGTGCAGTAGTTGGTACCGTGGTTGGTGCTATAGGTAGTGCTGTGGCTGGTGCTGTAGCTGATGCTGTAGCTGATGCTGTGGTTGATGCTGTAGTTGGTACCGTGGTTGGTGCTATAGGTAGTGCTGTGGTTGGTGCTGTAGCTGATGCTGTGGTTGGTACTGTAGTTGGTAACGTGGTTGGTGCTACAGGTGGTGCTGTGGTTGGTGCTGCAGCTGATGCTGTAGCTGGTACTGTGGTTGGTGCTGTAGTTGGTTATTTCAAACACAGGTAAAGAATGGCCTGCAACCTGGTCGTAATGGGTTTTGGATTATAATTATTATAATCATGGGGGAGCGATAAACCCTCAGGATTATACACAGCATGTGGGGGAGATGGAAGGGATTCAGACTCAATTCAGGGAACTAGAGCATAGATCCAATTCCTTAGATCAAGAGCCCCTCACCAGCATCAAGGAACCTCCCTTGAGGGGAATGGGTTTTGGAGCAAAATAAACTCAGCAGTACTATTTAACTTGTATTTCCTTCAACAGATATATATATATATATATATATATATATCTATATATATATATATATATATATATATATATATATATATATATATATATATATTTATATATATATATATATATATATATATATATATATATATATATATATATATATATATATATATATATATATATATATATATGCAATAAGATCACAGTAAACAGGTGATTTCAGAATATGCATATATATATATATATATATATATATATATATATATATATATATATATATATATATATATATATATATTATCACACTGGCCGATTCCCACCAAGGCAGGGTGGCCCGAAAAAGAAAAACTTTCACCATCATTCACTCCATCACTGTCTTGCCAGAAGGGTGCTTTACACTACAGTTTTTAAACTGCAACATTAACACCCCTCCTTCTGAGTGCAGGCACTGTACTTCCCATCTCCAGGACTCAAGTCCGGCCTGCCGGTTTCCCTGAACCCCTTCATAAATGTTACTTTGCTCACACTCCAACAGCACGTCAAGTATTAAAAACCATTTGTCTCCATTCACTCCTATCAAACACGCTCATGCATACCTGCTGGAAGTCCAAGCCCCTCGCACACAAAACCTCCTTTACCCCCTCTCTCCAACCTTTCCTAGGCCGACCCCTACCCCGCCTTCCTTCCACTACAGACTGATACACTCTTGAAGTCATTCTGTTTCGCTCCATTCTCTCTACATGTCCGAACCACCTCAACAACCCTTCCTCAGCCCTCTGGACAACAGTTTTGGTAATCCCGCACCTCCTCCTAACTTCCAAACTACGAATTCTCTGCATTATATTCACACCACACATTGCCCTCAGACATGACATCTCCACTGCCTCCAGCCTTCTCCTCGCTGCAACATTCATCACCCATGCTTCACACCCATATAAGAGCGTTGGTAAAACTATACTCTCATACATTCCCCTCTTTGCCTCCAAGGACAAAGTTCTTTGTCTCCACAGACTCCTAAGTGCACCACTCACTCTTTTTCCCTCATCAATTCTATGATTCACCTCATCTTTCATAGACCCATCCGCTGACACGTCCACTCCCAAATATCTGAATACATTCACCTCCTCCATACTCTCTCCCTCCAATCTGATATTCAATCTTTCATCACCTAATCTTTTTGTTATCCTCATAACCTTACTCTTTCCTGTATTCACCTTTAATTTTCTTCTTTTGCACACCCTACCAAATTCATCCACCAATCTCTACAACTTCTCTTCAGAATCTCCCAAGAGCACAGTGTCATCAGCAAAGAGCAGCTGTGACAACTCCCACTTTGTGTGTGATTCTTTATCTTTTAACTCCACGCCTCTTGTCAAGACCCTCGCATTTACTTCTCTTACAACCCCATCTATAAATATATTAAACAACCACGGTGACATCACACATCCTTGTCTAAGGCCTACTTTTACTGGGAAATAATTTCCCTCTTTCCTACATACTCTAACTTGAGCCTCACTATCCTCGTAAAAACTCTTCACTGCTTTCAGTAACCTACCTCCTACACCATACACTTGCAACATCTGCCACATTGCCCCCCTATCCACCCTGTCATACGCCTTTTCCAAATCCATAAATGCCACAAAGACCTCTTTAGCCTTATCTAAATACTGTTCACTTATATGTTTCACTGTAAACACCTGGTCCACACACCCCCTACCTTTCCTAAAGCCTCCTTGTTCATCTGCTATCCTATTCTCCGTCTTACTCTTAATTCTTTCAATAATAACTCTACCATACACTTTACCAGGTATACTCAGCAGACTTATCCCCCTATAATTTTTGCACTCTCTTTTATCCCCTTTGCCTTTATACAAAGGAACTATGCATGCTCTCTGCCAATCCCTAGGTACCTTACCCTCTTCCATACATTTATTAAATAATTGCACCAACCACTCCAAAACTATATCCCCACCTGCTTTTAACATTTCTATCTTTATCCCATCAATCCCGGCTGCCTTACCCCCTTTCATTTTACCTACTGCCTCACGAACTTCCCCCACACTCACAACTGGCTCTTCCTCACTCCTACAAGATGTTATTCCTCCTTGCCCTATACACGAAATCACAGCTTCCCTATCTTCATCAACATTTAACAATTCCTCAAAATATTCCCTCCATCTTCCCAATACCTCTAACTCTCCATTTAATAACTCTCCTCTCCTATTTTTAACTGACAAATCCATTTGTTCTCTAGGCTTTCTTAACTTGTTAATATATATATATATATATACAGTGGAACCTCAAATTTCGAACGTATTGCTTATCAAACTCTTCGAAAATAGAACCCTTTCTTCGAACCAACTTTGTCCCTATTATCGAACTCGCCCCTATTTTTGAACTGCAGGGTACCAGACCTGTCCGGCAGCCCGCTCTGTCTGCGTCCTCCACACAGGCACCGTGAGCCAGTCTGGTTTTGTTGATGCTTGAGTGAACACTAACCTGCACTCTCATTCAAACATTTCACGATTATTTCATTGTGTTTAATGCTTGTAGGACTGTGAAATAAGCTACAATGGGAGCAAACAAACTTGCTAGTCGTACCCCTGTGGTAAAGAAAGTGAGAAACACCATAGATGTGAAGAAGGAAATAATACAGAAGTGGAATGATGTACAAGTGAAATGATGTTTAAATGTTGTGGAGAAGTACCACCCTGAACAAGCTGAAACAAGCCATCTTTGCAACAAGTTCAATGACAGAACCATGTCACATTTTAGGAAAATCTTAAAGAGCCACCAGAAACAGAGGACTGTGGACAGTTTTGTGAGACAGGGGTCCAGTGACTCTCAAGCTGGTCCTAGTGGTATTAAAAGACAGAGAAGGGAAGTAACCCCAGAGAGGGCTTTGATACCTGAAGGGGATTCTCCTTCCAAACACTAACCCCAACTCCCTCTCTCCTCTTCCCTATCTTTCAGATGCCATCACCAATCTTCAATAAAGGTAAGTAAAATGTTATTTTATATATTTATTTAAATTTATTAATACATAATTGAATACTATATTTGTTGTGTGTATGCAAAACTATAATTAATCTCTATAAAATGTATTTTTTGTGAATATTTTTGGGTTTCTGGGATGGATTAATTGTATTTCCATTATTTCTTATGGGAAATATTGCTTCGCTTTTCAGACTTTTTGAATTTAGAACTAACTCCTGGAACAGATTAAGTTCGGTATTTGAGGTTCCACTGTATATACATTATGTACAGGAGTTGAATATAAGTGTACCATGGTGACAAAGACTGGCAAACAGAAGCCAGAGAGAGATAGCACCATACTCAACCAGCTGATAGGCGAGTCTGGCAAATGCTTACCATGAGTGATACCATTTCGCCTCAGCACTTGGCGGGCTCGCCTGTGATTGGTTAATGAACCAAGATACTGATTTAACGATGAGTACCCCAATAAATTGTTAAATCCTTTGCACCTGGTTTGCTGGTTGGGAGGCAGCCTATATGCGAGTGTGAACATACGCCGAATAAAATGTAGCATACTCTTTGCATGCTACACCCCCATCCCAAAAGGGCTCTAATAGCCAGGACTAGGCATCCATCTCCAAGGATAGGGTGCCGCCATGGCACTGAACATTAACTGAACCGCTTTTTCTCTCAACCATCCAACTCATTAGATAGAGCTCAGCTTTTCTCGAGACAAAGTCAAACTCTAAACTAGAGCGAGACAGTGAACAGTAGGGCTAATTTTGGTTCAAGCCACCTGTGGATAGAAGCAAAATATCCCCTCACCAAACCCCCCCCACCCCCACCCCCATCGACATTAAAACATTTTATATAAACAAAAGGGGAAAAAAAAGAACTAGGCTACCCATATAGTCCTTAACACATCCTAACCTAAATTTAAATACGGGGAAGGGAATCAACCAGCTTATTATCTTTGCTGGCAATATGTAAAATATTAATGTTGTAAGTTGCAGCCTGAGACTCTATCTAATCTAACATGTGTTATGGTTTTTCATGGAGTTGAGGTAGATCAGAGGGTTGTGATCACTGTAGACTGTAACCACTTGGGACGTCTGCCCCACGTAGACCTCGAAATGTTCTAATGCCAGTATCAGAGCGAGGGCTTCTTTTTCAGTTGTGGAGTAGGCCCTCTGGTGAGGTTGATACTTGGCCAAGAAGTAAGCCACAGATTGCAAGCACTCTTCCCTGGCTTTTTGTAAGAGTACTGCCCCTACCCCTGACTCACATGCATCAACCAGTAATTTAAAGGGTTTTGCAAAATCAGGAGACAGGAGAATGGGTGCAGTACAAAGTAGCCACTTGGCTTTGATGAAAGAGTCGTGGGACTCTGGGGTCCATTGAAATTTATGTTTTTGACTGGTAATTGAGGTTAGTGGGGCTTCAACATCTGCAAAGTTCTTGCAGAATCGTCTGTAAAACCCTACCATCCCTAAGAAACAGTGGAGGGATTTCCTATTATGCGGTACTGGGTAATTTTTATCAGAAAGGATTTTAGCAAATTTAGGGGCCACTTTACCACTACCTGCTTCATGGCCCAAAAAAGTAATAGATTGGCCAAAAGATGACTTACATAAATTGGTAGTTAACTAGAAACTCTGAAATTTCTCAAAGAGAGTTTTAAGTCTGGATATAAGTTAGTCCCATGTATCGGACACCATCACAATATCATCTGGGTAAGCTGCCGTGCCTTCAAGTCCTTTAATAGCCTGAAGGATCATCTTTTGGAATGATGCCAGCGAGTTCTACATCCCGAAGGGGGTTACTGTGTATTGATAATAACCTCCTGGAATTACGAAGGCAGAGATTTCCTTCGCCTAATCTGTCGAAGGTACCTGATAGTAACCTTTAAGGAGGTCGAGTTTAGACACAAAAGTAGCCTTACCCACAAAGTCCACTAAGTCATTTAAACATGGCAGAGGGTAAGCATCTGGAATATTGACTTCATTCACCTTCCAGTAGTCTGTACACATTCGAAACCCCCCCATCAGATTTCTTAACAAGGATACACGGTTAAGCTCACGGACTGGATGACTCCTCCACTAATCCATGTTCTAACAGAAATGCTACCTCCAGCTAAAGTAGCTTGTATCTCGGGATTAGCTCTGTAGAGGGAGAGTTTAATAGGTTTAGAGTTTCCAATATCTGCATCATGATATCCTAGTGTACATTTTTTCAGGACATTCGAAAATATGTCAGGGTAAGATTGCAAGAGTGCAGTTCAATTTATTACTTGATCCTTAGACAGCCCCATCATTAAAGGGTTAGGGTCCTTGAGGAGGACAGAATTGGAAGCTTTACTTGAATTTCGTGAATAGGGTGCAAAGAGTCAGGGTCGTCTACAGAGGAAGAGGACAGAGTTATTTCTGGGACTTTATCTGGACCATTAAATGTTTTAATCTGATTTATGTGGTATATTTTACTCTTTGAGGGTTTATCAAATGGAGCTACCCCATAATTTACATCAGATAGTTTACTTATAATTTGCATAGGTCTAGTAAATCTAACTTTTAAGGTGTGGCCAGGTATAGGCTCCTGCATCAACACCTTGTCTCATGGATTGAATAAGCAAAACTTTGAGTTTCTGCCATACCTCTGTTTCATAGTGTTTTGAGCTGTTTTTAAGTTAGCCTTGGCCACCTGATGTACCACCTGCAACCTTGAAAAAGGGTTATGCAGGCATCTTCTCCCATCCATCCTTCCTTGAACACTTGCAGAGGACCTCGTAAGTTGTGCCCAAAGATTAGTTCAAATGGACTGTACCCTGTTGATTTCTACGCAGTTTCTCCCATTGTGAACAGCAGCAGAGGAAATGATTCATCCCAGTCTGTTGGAAAATGTATGCAATAAGTTCTCATCATAGATTTTAATGTTTGATGAAATCTTTCCAAAGCGCCTTGTGACTGAGGATGATAGGCTGTGGATAATTTATGAGTTATTCCTAGAGTAGTTAATGCTTCCATAAATGCTTTGGCAGTAAAATTAGTACCCTGGTCACCCTGAATAGACTTAGGAATACCAAAATGTGATATAAATTTAGTTAGGGCTTTAAGAATGGCTTTGGTATTGATACTACGCAATGGGACTGCTTCTGGATACCTAGTAGTTTTGTCAATAATAGTGAATAAGTACTGGTTTCCAGACTTGGACTTAGGTAATGGACCCACATAGTCATTGATCAACTCTGCAAATGGTTCTTCATCTGCAGGTATGGGATGAAGTGGATGCAGGTTTAGTGGGATGTCCAGGTTTTCCTACTTGCTGACATTCCCTACAACAGCAGATGTGATTTTTCACATCTTGCCTTATTTTTGGCCAGTAAAACTCTTTTAGTATTCTATACAAGGTTTTGGTAGTTCCTAAGTGTCCTAACGAAGAATTGTGAGCTATATTTAATATTTGTCATCTAAACTTTTTAGGAACTACCAATCTATATGTCTTTTGCCTTCCCTCTACCTCCTTACCAGTCTCTGTACAGATCAAGAAATCGTTTTTAAATTTATATTTGACTGGGTGATCTGGGTGAGATTCACCCCTGGCAGTTTGAAAAGCTAAATTTAAGAAAGGATCTTGTTTCTATTCTTCCCGAAAGGACAGTCCCTTGGGCCTCGGACGTGGAAAGAGAGATATCTGGAAATCCTGCAACACTGGTATAGGAAGGCTTGATATGGGTCTGTTCACTAAACTTACGAGGCTCTGGCCAGTTTTTCTCGTAAAACAAATTGTCCAGTCCTAGATCAGAGTCATCCAAGGATGGGTCAGCATTCTCAACAGACATCTCTTGGGATTTTGGTCGAGTTATGGCCAACCTCAGAGAAGGATTAGACATTATAGGTTCTGGACACTGGAATTAAGAATGTTGTAACCTAGTAATACAGAATCTTTCATAGGAAATCCTTCAGAAACACCTACAATCAAATATCCAGTGTAATATTTACTCTGGACATATGTAAAGGGACAGAAAATACTGCTTCTTCAAATGCCCCTAAAAGAACTGATGAGTGCAATGAAGTTTTTTCAGAGAGGGGAAGTACTCCCTCTCTTATAAGGGAACAATAATCCCTGGTATCCCTAAATGTTCTTACTTCAGTTTTCTTTGAAGTCTCCTGAAGGGAGATACGGCACGTACTGTAGTATGAGGCCATACCACGCTCTACTTCTTTCTTGTTCATCTCGAAAGAAAGGGTATTGATTCTCCCTAATGGTTGAGATTTAGCTGGGTAGTTAGACTTCACATGGCCGGGTTTGTGGTGCCAGCCACCATTCTGTATACTGATGTCATTGTTCAAAATGTTGAGCATGAGTTTGATGTCACTCACCAGGTTGGGCATGAGCTTGATATCGTGGCTCACCAGGTTATTCGGTTGGCGTCGTTGTTCACCTTCGTCCTGCCACTTCTTCCTCGATTCAGGAACTCTCCTCCTGACGATCTCTACTCATGCCAGGCTGTTGGGAAGAAAGATAAGACTGCTTGAACAAGGAGTGGTTAGTCTCGGATGTGTCAGTCAATCTGGCTGTTTCCAGTGCAGTAGTCAATGAATGATCTTCAAGAAAGACTCTAACCTCTAGTTCAACAGATCCCAGCAGGTTATCCACCAAAAGTAACTCCACCAAGTCTAAGAAGTTGGTGACACCGCTCGTCTTGTACCACTTGGTGAGGGATTTCGACTGCTGCCTTACAAAGTCTACATGAGACTGACCCAGCTGACGCTTGCCCAATTTGAATTCCCTCCTGTACTTGGTGGGAATACACTGATATGCTCCAAGAACCGTTGTTTTAACAACCCGATAATTAACAAATTCTTCATTATTTAAAACAGCTGTGAACTCTTGTGTTTGACCATACAACACTGTATGCACTAATGCTGCCCAATGCTCCTCAGGCCACCTTAATGCTCGAGCCTGGTTTTTCAAATGCCTCAAAAAACTGTTCACGCTCGGGTTCAGCAAAACGAGGAACTAGCTGCACTGCCTTTTGCATACTAAAGTCATCCCCAGTCTGCTTAAATTGTCTCCTCTCCTTCTCTCTATCAAACTCCTCTCTAGCAAATGCTCGCTGCTCCTTGGTTATTTCTAGATTGAGTTTGGCTAACTCAAGCACCAGTGAAGCGGACTCGTCCTGAGACAAACCCGGTGCTCCTCCTGCTTCATGAGACTGCTGGTCTCATTGCTCTGGTGTTATTTCTCCCACATTACGAAGGAACCTAACCGGAGATCAGCGATTAACAGCTCCTGTAGCGGGAGATACCTCAATTTGGTTTGCCATAGTTGCTTCAACCCTCAACTTTCCACGAATGATGTCACGAAGCTGTGCAGTAGTGAGAGTTCGTTGATACTCTATATCAATAGCACAAGCAATTCACCAGCAACGCTGTAGAGAGTTTGGGCAGATTTAGTAGAGTATATTCAGACACCATCCGCCTGACCGTGTATTAACTCCAGTGTAACACGCTGTTTTGCAATGCATGCAACAAGCAACAATAGCACAGTACTACTTGTGGGATACACACACAGTAGCAAGGCCGACACACAATAAGGAAAGCGTTAGCAAGACTGACACGCAATTCCGAGCGATAGCAAGGCTATCTGAACAATACTAACACCAGCTTCAGCTCTCATAAGAACATAAGAAAGAAAGGAACACTGCAACAGGTCTACTGGCCTATGCGAGACATTCAATTCTCCCACCGGCTTAAGCTGACTGACCTAGTGACCTTAAGCTCACTGACCGTCTAACCTCACTGACCTAATGAGGTTAGACACGTCACTTAAGGGAGGAGCACAGCATCCGACCTAGTAGCACAAGCTAGTTAGGTCCAACTCACACCCACCCACACCCACTCGTGTATTTATTCAACCTATTTTTAAAACTACACAATGTCTTAGTTTCTAAGACGGTACTTGGGAGTTTCTTCCACTCATCCACAACTCTATTACCAAACCAGTGCTTTCCTATATCCTTTCTGAGTATGAATTTTTCCAATTTAAAACCATTGTTGCAAGTCCTGTCTATGTTAGATATTTTTAGCACGCTATTTACATCCCCTTTATTAATTCCTGTTTTCCATTTATACACCTCAATCATATCCCCCCTAATTCTACGCCTTTCTAGAGAGTGCAGATTCAGGGCCCTCAGTCTATCCTCACAGGGAAGATTTCTGATACATGGGATACTTAGTGAACTGTATGATGGTATCTGATTTGAAAAGAAAGGGAGGGGGGATCTGTTGAGTATACAACATTTACAAAAAAAATATATGTATATTATATAATAAGCACTCACCATTTAATTACTGGATCATAATTTTAAGTTTTTGGAAACACCCTAACACTACCACTACAGCTAGAATTTACGATGACCAATGCAAAACTACCATACATTATGGGTAAGTATCTAAGTGATGCTTACCCATAATGTATGGTAGCTAAGGTGTGCTCCTAGGAAGAATCAGTGTCCTCTATTTTTCTGTTCTTGTTGCCAAAATGTAAGGGTTTTCCACAGATTGAGGTCGATATACATAAATTAACCTTCGAGAATGCCTGATTACATTGCACAGTTCAAACCAGTGTTCACACATTAAAGTCATTATGGCATCTCCCCTATCTGTGTCACTCTGCAGCTGTTCTACACCCCCTCACTCGAAATTTCTTGAAAGGGTCAAATTTAGGAAAATTCAAAATTTTCCACACTGCGATTGGAGGACGGTCATTGATAAACGTTTTTGTACTCCACTTTGACTTAAAAAATTTTATGCACATTTAAAAATAAAATTATCAGAGAATGGGCTTTGGTATAAAGATAGGATACATTACATATTTCCACAATTCAGCATATTGCCTATCTATACACCTAATTACATCATCTAAATACAACCCTAATTTATCTATTATTGAACCTTTTACAAATTTTCCTTTTAACAACAATTAAATTTCATTTTCATAAATTTCTTCTTGCACCCTCTGGATCCAGCATTTCAGAGGATGTGGAAATTTATATGAAATATTCATTGTGTTAATAAATTTAAACATTAACAATGAATCATAAGCATTACAATTCTTGGAGAAATGAGTACCCTTTCAAAAAAGACAATCCCTCCTTTGCTTGACTTGCCAATTATTAACTAGGCCACTCCCATTAAGGTACTTATTCCTCTTAATATGACGTGGAGAACCTTTATTTTTGGTTCCTGCCACTTGATATGTGCCTGTGCAACCCGTTTTATGGGATGAATTATGAGAATTATTAACATTAGGGTATTTTTTCCATTTGTGAGACCTGACAGATACATCAGAATCATCATGTGCCACATTCTTAGAACTATTTGGTTGGCCTGTCTCTAACTGAACAAGAAGGAATCCAACCATGGCAACCCCAGTGCAACCAAACAACCTAATACAAAACCCACACACTGTACCCTCTGCCCCATTCCCCTCACCACAAACGTCACCCCCACAGTAACGCACAGTAACCCATACACTGTACCCTCTGCCCCCATCCCCCTTACCACAAACCCCACACCCACAGTAACCCATATACTGTACCCTCTACCCCCATAGGCCCTCTGCCCCCACAGCGACCCCCTATAGGCCCCCACCAGGGCACCTGCTCCCCCAAACCCACCATTCTCCCTGGACCACAGTTATAGAAAAGAACTTGAAGGTTTGGTACACAAATGCGGAAGGAATAACGATTAAATGTGAGGAGTGGCATGAAAGAATCAAGATGTCCCCAGACATCATAGCAGTCACAGAAACAAAACTCACTAGGACAATAACAGATGCAGTCTTCCCACCCGGACATCAGATAGTGAGGAAGGATAGGAGCAGAGGGGGAGGAGGGGTTTCACTGCTTATTTAAAACCGATGGGGATATAAGGAAATGGAAGGAATGGACGAGATTGGAGAAAGGGATTACATAGGTACATTTCAGTCAGGGGAACATAAAGTAGCCATTGCAGTGATGTATAACCCACCACAGAACTGCAGGAGGCCAAGAGAGGAATATGATGAGAACAACAGAACAATGGTGGACACACTAGCTGAAGAGCTCACTCGAGTAGAGCAAAGTTACTGTTCATGGGCGACTTCAACCTCAGAGAAATTGATTGGGAAAACCTGGAGCCACAAGGGGGTCCCAAAACATGGAGAGCCAAGATGGTGGGGTGTGGTACTGGAAAACCTCATTCACCAACATGTTAAGGACACTACCAGAGAGAGAGAGGATAAGGAACCAGCAAGACTGGACCTTGCGTTCACCCTGAGTAGCTCAGACATCGAGGACATCACATACGAAAGGCCCCTAGGAGCTAGTGACCACGTGGTTCTGAGCTTTGAATACATCATAGAGCTACAAGTGGAGAGGGTAACAGGAGTAGAAAGGGAAAACCCAAACTATAAAAGGGGACTCTACACAGGTATGAGGACTTTCCTGCAGTAGGTTCAGTGGGAAAGAGTTGGTAGGAAAGTCAGTATATGAAGTGATGGACTTCGTAATAACAAAAAGCAAGGAGTCAGAGGAAATGTTTGTTCCCAAGGGTAACAGAAATAATGGGAAGACCAGAATGAGCCCTTGGTATACCCGAAGGTGTAGGGAGGCAAAAACTAAGTGTGCTAGAGAATGGAAAAAGTACAGAAGGCAAAGAACCCAGGAAAATATAGAGATTAGACGACGAGCCAGAAACGAGTATGCACAGATAAGAAGGGAGGCCCAGCAGCAGTATGAAAATGACATAGCATAGCCACGTCAGGAGGAAGACTAACAGTCAAGGACCAGGTAATCAGATTGAGTAAAGAAGGTGGGGAGCTCAGATGAAGTATGTGAGGAGCTCAACACAAGATTTAAGGAAGTATTTACGGTGGAATCAGAAGGGACACTGGGAGGACTAAATAAGCGGGTACACCAACAAGGGATATACCAACAAATGTTGGATGAATTACACACAACTGAGGAGGAGGTGAAGAAGCTCCTAAGTGACCTTGATACCTCAAAGGTGGTGGAACCGGACATCTCTCCGTGGGTCCTTAGAGAGAAAGCAGAGATGCTGTGTGTGCCACTAACCACAATCTTCAACACATCCCATGAAACTGGGCAACTACCTGAGGTATGGAAGACGGCAAATGTAGTCCCCATCTTTAAGAAAGGAGACAGAAACGAAGCACTAAACTATAGACCCATGTCACTGACGTGTATAGTATGTAAAGTCATGGAGAAGATTATCAGGAGAAGAGTGGTGGAGCACCTGGAACGGAACAATATTATAAACGACAGCCAGCACGATTAATGGGAGGCAAATCCTGCATCACAAAGCTACTGGAGTTTTATGACAAGGTAACTGAAGTAAGACATGAGAGGGATGGGTAAATTGATTGCATTTTCTGGGACTGCAAGAAGGCCTTCGACACAGTTCCTCACAAGAGATTAGTGCAGAAGCTAGGGTATCAGGTACATATAAGAGGAAGGGCACTGCAATGGATCAGAGAATACCTGACAGGGAGGCAACAGTGAGTTAATGAGGAGAATTAAATCAGATGCAGATCAGATAGGTCTACAAAGAGATCTGGACTGGCTGGAGGCATGGTCCAGCAAGTGGCTCCTAGAATTTAACCCCTCCAAATGCAAATTCATGAAGATCAGGGAAGGGCAAAGGAGACCACAGACAAAGTATAGGCTAGGTGGCCAAAGACTGCAAACCTCACTCAAGGAGAAAGATCTAGTAGTGAGTATAATATCGAGCACGACTCTGGAAGCACACACTAACCAGAGAACTGCTGTAACATATGGGCGCCTTGCAAACCTGAGAATAGCGTTCCGATACCTCAGTAAGGAATTCTTCAAGAGTCTGTACGCTGTATACGTCAGGCCCATACTGGAGTACGCAGCACCTGTTGGGAACCCACACCTGGTCAAGCACGTCAAGAAATTAAAGAAAGTGCAAAGGTTTGCAACAAGGCTGGTTCAAGAGCTCAGGGGAATGTCCTACGAAGAAAGGTTAGGGAAATCGGTCTGACGACACTGGAGGACAGGAGGGTCAGGGGAGACATGATAACGACATACAAAATACTGCATGTAATAGATAAGGTGGACAGAGACAGGAGAGGTGACACAGAAACAAGGGGTCACAATTGGAAGCTGAAGACTCAGATGAGTCACAGGGATGTTAGGAAGTATTTCTTCAGTCAGTGAGTTGTCAGGAAATGGAATATTCTTGCAAGTGATGTAGTTGAGGCAGGAACTATCCATAGCTTTAAGACGAGGTATGACTAAGCTCAGGGAGCAGAGAGATAGAGGACAGTAGCGATCGGTGAGGAGGTGGGGCCAGGAGCTGAGTTTCAACCCCTGCAACCACAATTAGGTGAGTACACACATGCACACACACCTCCTCTCCCTCTTTCCCACTTTCCCTCACCCATTCTCTCTCCCCCTTTGCTTCTTCCTTCTCCTCTCTCTCCCCATATTCCTCGCTCTTTCCCCCTCCCCACCTCTCTCTCTCATTTTCGTCTCTGTCTCCAGCTTCTTCCTCTCCATCCCTCCACCCCCCACACACTCAGACAAGCACATCACAAAACAACCACACATAAACACATAAGTTTTTCATTCTGTGACAACCAAAAAAAATGGGTTGCCAGAGAAGACAGAAACCCAGGGTACTGGAGGATGAGTCTGGGAAGGAAGATTGGGTAGCAGAGCTCATGAAAAAGGAACACGAGTGGAAAAGGAAGCTAAAAGAGCTTAGCATATGAAAATGGAGGAGTGGATAGCTGCAGAGAGCAGGAAGTGGGAGATGCAAGTCAGAGCAGCAGAGGCTAAGATACAGAGATTAGAAGAGGATTTGAAAAATCTGAAACAGCCTAAAGAACTAATGAGCGATGTAGACATGACATCAGACATCGCTACCTCAGTCACAAACAAGGGGACTGTACACTGTGTATGTTAGGCCCATATTGGAGTATGCAGCACCAGTTCGGAACCCACTCCTAGCCAAGCACATAAGGAAACTAGATAAAGTGCAAAGGTTTGCAAGAAGAATATTCCTGGAGCTAAGGGGTATGTCCTAGGAGGAGAGATTAAGGGAAATCAACCTGACAACACTGGAAGACAGGAGAAATGAGGGGATATAATGACGACATATCAAATAAGGAGGGGTATCGACAAAGTGGAGAGGGACAGGATGTTCCAGAGATGGGACAGAATAACAAGGGGTCAGTTGGAAGTTGAAGACTCAGATGAATCACAGGGATGTTTGCGAGTATGTCTTCAGTCACAGAGTTGTCAGGAAGTGGAACAGTATTGGAAGTGATGTAGTGGAGGCAGGATCCATACATAACTTTAAGAATATGTATGATAAAGCTCATGGAGTAAGAAGAGTGACCCAGTAGTGACTAGCAAAGAGGTGGGGGCCAGAAGATGTGACTCGACCACTGCAACCAGAACTAGGTGAGTGTAACTAGGTGAGTGTAACTAGGTGAGTACATACATATGCACACACACACGCACACACACACACACACACACACACACACACACACACACACACACACACACACACACACACACACACACACACACACACACACACTCACACACACACACACAGAAAATTAATGTCACACTATCTCACATATACCCACACTACCACATTAGCACAAACCTCCCCCCTCCCCCACACAGAAAAAACAATCTTACACTATCTCACGTGCACCCACACTAACACTTTAGCACACTTCTCCCCCCCCCACACACACTCACAATTTTACACAAAGCTGCAGGAACTATAGCATCCTAACAGGATAAAAAAAATGGGATCTCAAAAGGGAGAATGTAAAGGCAAGTGAACCGAGAATGGCTGGTCTGAAAAGGAAGAATGGGTAGAAAGGCTCAAATGCAAAATGGATCAAGAATTGGAAAAAGGTTAAATGAGCTTTGCAATACCATACTAGAGAAGCTATCTGCAGAGAACAGGAAGTGGGAATCATGAGCTGTTGCTGCTGAGACAAAGATATAGAGACTGAAGGAAGAACTGGATATGCTGACGCAGGATATAAAGATGAGGTCTGAAAGGAAAAAAAGTGATTTATATAGGAACATCAACAGAAAGTGAGGGGACTGAAGGACTAGATGGAGCTAAGGAGTCCCTTGCAGAAGTAATTTCAAGCCATCAGGGTGTCCAGGAGATAAGGGAAACAACAAAAGAGATGCTTAAACCAGATCCAGTGATATGGAGGTAAAAGAAATGGGAAGAAGAGAGGGAGAGGTCAGTAATTATTCATGGGCTTCAAGAGGGTGAAAGGAAGGCCTATAATGAAAGAAATCATTAGGAGGAAAAAGAGATTAAGACCATCATTGCAGTAACAGGAGAGAAGGACATGTCTCGGGTAGAAAATTTAAGAATATCAATGAGTGTACCTCAGTCGAGACACAGCATGAAAAAAGGTTAACAGCTGAGAGTGAGGGTAAGACAAAACCAGTGGAAGGAAAAAGAGAGAGAACAGGGAACCACAGACAGGAAAGCTCGGCCCCGGGGGAAACATCAAACACAAATGCTTAGAGAATCCCCTCAACCCCTGTCACCCCCATATCAACGAAATACAATAACCAGAAACAAGCCACACTTCATCTCCGCCCCTCCCAGCACTAATTTTACAATCACAGCAGCCTCCCACACCCCCACCTTGCACCATCCTCTTCCACCTCCCATAATACAGTACTGGAAAGGAAGCTAAATTTATGGTGCACCAATGCAGATGGAATAACAAATAAGAGTGAGGAGTGGCAAGAACGAATCACTGATGCATCCTCTAACATCATAGCATGAACAGAGACAAAACTTTACAGGGATGATAACAGATGCAATATCAACTGAATATCAGATGCTGAGGAAAGAAAGAGATCAGTGGAATGGCACTGCTCATCAAAAACCAATAGAGTTTTGGGGAAATGGAAGGCATGGACAGAGGGGAAACAGACGACTTCATTGTAGGAACACTTCAGACTGGGGGTCCAAAGGTGGTGATAGCAGTGATGTATAACCCACCACTGAACAGCAGAAGGCCAAGGCAAAAGTATGATGAGTGCAATAGAGCAATAGTGGATACACTAACGGAAGTGGTCAGGAGGGCTCGTATGAGTAGGACAGAATTACTCATCATCTGAAATTTCAACATAAAGAGTTTAGGAAAACCTAGAGCCACATGGGGTACCAGAAATGTGGAGGGATAAGATGCTGGAGACAGTATTGGAGAACTTTATGCACCAACATGTTAGGGATACAAACAGAGAGAGAGAGAGAGAAAGAGCAGATGTTGCAGCAAGGCTGGATCTTATATTAACCTTTAATAGTTCAGACATAAGGGATACCAGAATGAGCCCATGGTTTAACTGGAGATGTAAAGAGGCTAAAGCCAAGTGTGCTGGAGCATGGAAAAAGTATAGAAGGCAAAGGACTCAAGAAAACAAGGGGTTGAGTAGAAGAACCAGAAATGAATATGCAGGTATGAGAGAGGCCCAGAGGCAATATGAGAACGACATAGCATCTAAAGCCAAATCTGAGCCAAAGTTGTTATATAGTCACATTAAGAGGAAACATCAGTCAAGGTCCAGGTAATCAGACTGAGGAAAGAATGAGGCAAGCTCACAAAGAGTGACCAGGAAGCGTGTGATGAACTTAACACAAGATTTAGAGAAATATTCACAATAGGGACAGAAATGCTTCCAGTAAACCATGGAGGTAGGGTGTATCAGCAGGTGCTGGACACAATACACATAACCAAGGAGAAGTTGAAACTGCTATGTGAACTAGATACCTCAAAGGTGGTGGGCCCAGATAACATATCTCCATGGGTCCTGAGAGAGGGAGCAGAGGAACTGTGTGTGCCACTAGCAACTATCTTCAATAAATCTGTCGAAGCTGGGCAATTGCCTGAGGCGTGGAAGGCAGCAAATGTAGTTCCAATTTTTAAGAAAGGAGACAGACAAGCAGCACTAAACTACAGATCAATGTCACCGACATGTTTAGTATGTAAAGCCATGGAAAAGTTTATCAGGAGAAGAATGGTGGAGCACATAGAAAGGATGAGGCTTATACATGACACTCAGCACGGCTTCAGAGATAGGAAATCCTGTGTCACAAATCTACTATAAGGTAACAGAAGTAAAACAGGAGAGAGAGGGATGGGTAGACTGCATCTTTTTGGCCTACAAGAATGCTTTTGACACTATCATACAAGAGACTGATTCAAAAGTTAGAGGAACAGGCAGGAATAGTAGGGAAAGTACTGCAATGGATGAGGGAATACCTGAGAGGAAGGAAACAACGAGTGTTGGTACGTGATGAAGTATCAGAGTGGGCACATGTGTCGAGTGGGGTTCCACAAGGGTCAGTCCTGGGTCCGGTGCTATTTCTTGTATACGTGAATGACATGACAGAAGTAATAGATTCAGATGTGTCGCTGTTTGCTGGTGATAGGAAACTGATGATGAGAATTCAAGCAGGCGAGGATCAACTAAGATTACAAAGGGATCTGGACAGGCTACAAATCTTGTCTGACAAATGGCTACCGAAGTTAATCCCAGCAATACCAAATCATGAAGATTGGGGAAGGACAAAGAAGACCGCAGATGGAGTACAGGTTAGGGGATCAAAGGTTGCAAACTTCAAATAAAGAAAAGGATCTTGGGGTAAGCATTATAATGAACACATCAATCAAACAACTGCTGCAGCATATGGGCACTTGACAATCCTGAGAATAGCATTTCGACATCTGAGTATGGAGTCCTTCACAACACTGTACACCGTATACGTCAGACCTATAATGGAGTATGTAGCGCCAGTATGGAACCCACACCTAGTCAAGCACAGCAAGAAATTGGAGAAGATGCAAAAGTTTGCAACAAGATTAGTCCTGGAACTTAGGGGTATGTCTTAACAGGAGAGGTTAAGGGAACTAAACCTGATGACACTAGAGGACAGGAAGAACATGATGACGACATATACAGTATTGAGAAATTGAGAAGGTGGACAAGGCTCGAATGTTTCAGAGATGGGCCACAGGAACAAGGGACCACAATTGGAAGTCGAAAACCCAGATCTGTTTAGAAGTATTTCTAAATTTAGCCTTAGAGTTGTCAGGAAGTGGAATAGTCTGGTGTAGCATGAAATGAGTATGTTACAATGTATTCAGTGTATGTCACACTCCCATATAGGCTGCCTCTTAACCAGCGAACCAGTGCTAAGGGTTTAACGATCGATAGTGTGCCCATCGTCAAATCGGTACCTTGGTTCATTGGCCAATCACAGGCAAGCCTGCCATAGCTGAAGCATCGTGGTTCACTTCCGGTAAGCACTGGCAGACATTCCTGAGCTGCTGGTTGATACTGTGCACTCTGGCTTCTGCTTTTGCCATCTGTCACCGTGGTGTACACTTAATCTGCTGCAGAGTTTTGTTTGCTCCATATTCTCATTACAACTAGGTCTCACAGGCCATTCTTACCTGGGTTCGTAATATCTGGAGGGTAAAGTAGAGGCTAGTTCCATAAGAAGAAGTATGATAAAGCTCATGGAGCAGGTAGAGAGTGACTTAGTATCGACCAGTGAAGAGGCGTGGCCAGGACCTATGAATCGACCCCCGCAACCACATATAGGTGAGTACACACACACACACACACACACACACACACACACACACACACACACACACACACACACACACACACACACACACACACACACACACACACACACACACACACCTACCTACCTCTCACTGCCTATTTTTTGTTAGGTGAACCTCACCCTGACGTTTAAAAGTCTAGCCGTGATGCACCTGCCTTTACTCAGCGGCCCGCCTGTCCTGCTACTGTGATTGCTAGTATTACTTTGTTATTGTTACTGCTCTTCTGGTTCTTGTACTGTCATTAATTATTTGTTGATGCAAGAGCAAAGCCATGATCACGGTACTAACCTATTTACTCACCAATTTGTGATTGCAGGAATCGACTCCTAGCTCTTGGCCTCTCCTCTCCGCTAGCCGCTACTGGGTTCCCGTCACTTGGCTGTGTGCCTCTTCTTTAGTCTTAAAATTTTCATTGTATATATATATATATATATATATATATATATATATATATATATATATATATATATATATATATATATATATATATATATATATATAAATATATATATATGTGTGTGTGTGTGTGTGTGTAAATATTAAATTTATAATGTGTGTAGTAGCACTTATGAACATTAATTGTGAAAAATGTGCTTGCTGCATCCTTGATGCAGTGTGTTTCTGTTTAAAATTGTTGCCTCTTTTTCTCCCTATTGATGATGCTAAGAAATCCTCTTTACTTTGTATTTTGTAGTCCTGTACGATCTTCATATTGTCATGTCTCCTCTTTTCATCCGATCAGCCAACGAGAGATTCTGAGTTTTCAGCCTTCGAGATAAAACACAGTGTTAAGTGGTCATACTAGATTAGAAGTGGTGTACTGTAACACAGGAGAAATAACTTTAGGAGAATTAAAAATGATTTGAAAAGGAAGAGGATTTCTGCCTTCAGATGAAGGAAATATGGCCTTTCGAAGAGTTCTTAATGATGATAAATGAACTCAGTATGAAAGCAGCTGATATATGATTGAAGGAAGAGGATCTCATGTGAGGAAGTAAGTCAAGATAACTGGTTAAGAATAAAATATGATATAATGAAGATAAATGAACTAATGTTGAAGGTAGTTCAGTATGAAGTGAGGTAAGAATAGGAAAAGAGCTTAAGACTGAAAGAAAATTAACTATAAATCAAAATTACTTCATAACAAAGAACAAAGATTTGAAGATGACACTATTAATTATTTCATCTCATACTGAAGGAAAATGAACCTGGGAAGAAGGTAAATAATATCAAGATGTAAAGAGGCGATTTCAAACCGAAGGAAAATTGATCCTTGACACGTATATAGCCACTTATCCCGAGGCTAGTGGAGCTCCTACAAATCTCAGCTATTCCCGCTCCCCACGACAAAGGTGAATGATTCAAAAAAGGTTAATGACCCCACCAGAAAGGGAAAATAGGCTCCAGAACAAAGAAAGGACGCGCCATGAACCTGAACGTGGAGGTAGGATTTCCCCAAGGAGAAGGAAAGTGACCCGAAGGAGGAAGGGAAATGACCCAGCGTGACCCTCTCTTCCACCCCCCCCCCCCCACAAAAGGTGCGTCACCTAGTCACCTCTGATCTATAACCGCAGCCTCTTGCTTGGTGTTCCAACTCACCCCCACCCAAACCCGCCTTCAACCTTCAGAAGCTGTCTTGGAATTTTCCTCACCCCGTAGGCTGATTAATATAGTGGACCGGCCCACTCTCGCTACTTCGTTCTGCCTCTGATGATACTGACAGCCCAGTTTAAAGTCAAAGTTCAATACATTTTAACATCTACGTCTACTTAAAGAGGTTGTGTGCTCTTCTCTTGTTACTCTGTCCTGTCTGCAGACAGGACAGCATTTAAAGTAAAATCGTAATAAAGCTCTACCAAACTGTCAGTGCAAGGTTTTTCGAGAACTGCTCTAGAATATTTTCTTTCTTACGAAAGCGCTTGATACTTTTGTTTATTTTTTCTTCATCATTTGCGTAATATCCGACATTGCATTGTTTGTAGCGTGTGTTGAGTGTTTTTCCTTCCTCGTAAGGATCTTGTAATGGTGTGCTCTGTGTTGTATGTGCTCTCTTTTAGGTATGCTGTAATGGTGTGCTTGTGTGTTACGTGTTCTCCTTTCCTTTAAAGCCCTTGTGTGTTCTTCCCTGTAATACTCTTGTGATGACGTGCTTATGTATGTTCTCTCTTCCTAAAGGTTCTTTTGATGTACTCTCGCGTTGCAGGATATCAGTGAGCAGAGTTTCAGTTCCCCCTTCTTTAATCTGACTTTATTACTACCATTTTTTAAGACCGGTGAATGCCCCAGTTTTATCCCTCCTGTCTTTAGGGAGGCATTATGCTGCAGCTCTCTAGCAACACTACAATTTGCTTGTCTTCAGCAGTGTAAGATAGCAACGCTGCAGTTTACCTGTGTCTTTTTCAGCAGTGTAAGATAACATATACCATTGTTAAGATTATTATCCTCACTACTTCGTTCATTCACCCTGTGATGGTAATACTGTTTTGTTTTTATCCTTTACCCTCCGTGTGATTCTCTTCCTGCATTGCGTGTGGTTGCTAGCCTTCTATTTTTTTTGGCCCGGTCGTGTTCTTGCTTTTAGTATGATGCTGCATTTCATTAGAGCGTCGCTGTGTTCTTACAGTTCGTGCGTTGGTACGCATACATCTGTAAATTTATCTCCATTTCGTGGTACCGTGATTGGTGTTTCTGCACACTGCGTGAGGACCATTCTGCATTTCGTGTAGTTCTCGTACTTAATTGTGGTGGTGATGGTTTTGGCGGTTGTGATGGTGCTAGTGTTGGTGGTAAAGTTGGTGGTGGTGGGTAATGGCTGTGGCGGATGATGATGATGATTTAGTAGAACATACCTGTCAAGCATGTTTCAGCACCACATAGCCAGGTAATACATCTGGGAGAGGCTGTAGTGTCCCCGTAGGCAGTCCGTCTCCTCCTCCCTTCTTGTAATCTTGCTTTTTTCTCCTGCCGTGAAAATGTGCACCGGGTAATCCTCGAACCATTGTCGGGAGACGATCTTCATGATATTAGTCTTACAACAGGTTTGCTGTAATTCTTGTGTTGTACATTAATAATACTATTGTTGAGGTTAAGAAATGCGCTCTTTGTTGTGCAGTACGGTGGTGGTAAGTTTGGTCTCTGTACAGTAGGGTCTTTGAAGGTTTAAAGACTAGAGTTCTTGGTCTCTGTTCAGCAGTGCCCTTGACGCTCTTAAAAACCCATGCTTTGGTCTTTATACAGTGGTGCCCTTGACAGTTTCAGAGTCTATACAGTGGGGTTTGTCTTGTTAGGTTAGCTGTGTATCTTGCCTTTGTCTTGTGTATTTGTCTTGTGCGCATGCATCTATATGCGGAGGGGGGTTGAATTAACGTGAAATAGTTGTCTTATTGTTTTTTTATTATCTCAGTAAAGGCTGTATTTGCCCTGTCGTTGCTCTGTTAATTACACTTTCTAATAACTTTAATATTGACGAAAACTTTCTGATATCTTTGTGTCCACATATTCTTGTTACAGCCCTGATCAAGAGTCCTGTTGACAAGGTCTTTATCCCTGAGTATTTTTATGTATCGGATCATATCCCTTCTCGTTTTTCGTTCATCCAGTGACATAAAGTCTAATTCTCATGGCATTTCTTTCTAGCATGTTTCTCTCATCTTAATTTGGATGTCGTTTTTTTGAACTTTTTTTAGTTTTACTATGGTTCCATCAGAATTATTATTATATACAATCACAAGGACGATTCCACACTAGCACTGTAAATTCAAGAATGGATCACACAAACGAAGTAGTGTTTTGTTCGAATCTTTGTTTAGGTTCATGAGTATCACTCCCATGTTTGCGATATAGTCTGTGCTGGTGATGCTACTTGTGTGTGCGCGCCAGGAGCCTGGTTTGAGGTAAAGTTTATTTACAAGTATTTTTCTTTAGGTATTTCTGTTGGCTTACTTGCTCTACCTCTCCAACTTCCCAAACTAGCCCGCGTAATGCAATCTATCTTTGGTCTCTCTTCCCACCTCGAATCTTCTCGACTTCACTTTTACTTTGGTTAAATTCCAGTAAACCTGTATCTGACTATTTCTGAATTCTGCCCAAATCTTCCTGTAGTTTCACTCTTCCTTTGTACTCTTGTTTGGGCATCATCGGAAAGTATCTATAGGAGCTAACTGCTGTAATCAAGTCGTTAATTTGCATTAAGAGTAATACAAGGGGTAGCGCAGATTCTTATGTAACTGTACTTCTTACATTCTCCCGCTATTATGCTTCATGCCTTATATTAACTCATTATTTTCTGTTCAAATATTTCCTTATCCATGCTAATGTACTTTTACTCCGGCTTGCTTATCTAATTTGCTAAGTAGCCTTATTTTTCGCACCGTTTACAAAGCCTTCTTACTGCCTAGTAATATGTGTGTTACCATTGTGTCCTAGGCACATGTCGATTAAACACTAGGCCTGTGTGTGTGTGTGTACTTACCTAATTGTACTCACCTAATTGTGGTTTGCTAGGTCTGTGTTCTCAGCTTGCCTTCTTAGGTATTCCTGGATTATAATTGGTTCAGCCTGAATACCACAAGGTTATGATTGGTTATTGTCTCTCAGAGGTGAGGAGCTTGTTAGTGTCGGTGTGTGTTGTTCCTGCTTGTTGTGTGTGTCTGGCGTCCCTACTGCCCTTCCTACTGCTGTCTCCTACGCTGTTTCTCGCTCCTGAAGTTCTCCTAGAAGTTCTTTACTCCTCCTACATCCTTGACGTCTTGCAGATTTAAGGAAGCTGAGGTATACAAAGGTTATAGTTAATCTGGCTGTTAACCTGACTCACTAATAGAGCTCTCTCTTATATTAGTCTTTAAGGAAGCTACGAAACACGAGTATGAATATATACTGCGATACTTTTCTATGTTACTGACCTAAATAAACAAGCAAGGTATCATGTACCTAGGTACATGTAACACTAGTGTACATAGGGAGGAGAGACGGAACTAATACTCTTCAAAAGCTTTTGTACTTTCGTGTACACAGGGTACGTGAAACACAAAGAGTAGTACCCTTCCAAAGCTCACGTGTTTTCGTTTATCTAAGTACATGATATACGATTTATAATACTCTTTCAAAGCTCTTGTACTTTTATATACATAGGCACTACAACACTTGTACTCGCAGCTCCACTTATTTCCAAAATACTTCATTCTTGTACAAAAGACTGTTGTTGCAAGGCAGACAAGATTTCCACCCAAAAAAAAATTAAGTACAAAGATCGATCGCTAACGCATTCACCTCACACACTGAGGTCCGGGGTTGGAATCTCGGGTACGGCTGGAATACATTAGGACGTTTTTCTATAAGATACCTGCTGTCCCACTTCACCCATCAGTTTAAAATGGGTATCCGGATGTTAGTGGACTGGTGTGGGCCGCATCCTGGGACAAAACTAACCCCATTTTCGGGAAATGCTCAGCATAACAAGTGGCTTCCCACAAAATAGTATGTCATTGATGTCAGCTACGGTCTGCATACCTTGTACATGTACTTGTAGAAATAATATTTAATATCTAAACTATAATATCTAAACTATTTAGAGCACCTCAGGGGACTCTGAATTTATTTTCTGACACTGGAGATAGAGGGGTATCATATATTCTAAGTAGGGTAAATATTATGCCAGATACCTGGCTTACACACTAAAGTAACTAACTGGAGTATGAGATGTCAGAGGAAGTGAAATGTAAAAGGCGCCTTAAATACAATTAAAGAGTGAATGGTGTCAACATTCATGCTCCATTCATTCACCAAGGTTTTTAATACCATGGTTGCTGCTGGGGATTGTGCCTTAAATATTTTGTTCAGTTTTTAAGCAACTGGTGTTGCAAGATGATGATCTTATAAGTGAATGTTGTCTTATGGAGGATTTTATTGCTTCACTTTACTGTGATCTCCAGGGATCCAGGGATGATCTTATACACAAACAATGATGACCAAGTCATCCTGACTCTCACTCTCATACTAAGTTATGTATATTAGCTCAAATTAAGTTTAATTAACAACTGTCCATTAATAAACAGAAAGGTTCAGGCTGGGATCGAACCGCCGTCCTCACATTTACAGTCCGACACTCTACCGATTCAGCTAACCAAGAAAATTAATTAGAAGAATTCAGAATTAATTGTAATTGTATTACATTGTATTACAGAACGCCACACAGCACAACGGTGCACAATACAGCTGTGTTATCCGTTGTGTTACCTTCCGTGTTATCTGCTATATTGGAATCAGCACATCATTCTTGATAACCAATTTCATGACATTCTCTTTATCTGATAATTCAGACCTTCATTATTTTCTGGGGTGGGGCTGAGGGCGTCTCGCTGTCCAGTTGACGTTTCACAGATGAATCAGTCTTCCTTGTTTCAACCAGATGACTTTTAATCACTTCCCTCAACACACTATCTTGGAAATTGTGGCAGGAAGTATCTATATCATTCCCCACCCCCCCACCCCTCACCCCCCCTGGAGGGTTAGCCAACCAGGATAACCCAAGAAAGTCAGTGCGTCATCCAGGACTGTGTGTGTGTGTGTGTGTGTGTGTGTGTGTGTGTGTGTGTGTGTTATGTGTGTGTTTTTACCTAGATTAGTTTGCAGGTTTTTGAGGTGCAGCTCTTGGGCTCGTTTCTTAACTTTAGGGCGCATGATGGCCTTCATCTACATGTCTCTCACAGTTACACATTCCCACACCCTACCATTACCTCACTCATCAGCCCTCCTTCCTTCCTAACCCCCCTCCCTCCACTATCCTCTGCAATTCTGCTTTGTAAATTGCTGGTGAAGTGTTTTAAGTTCCCGAAACGAAGCTAATTGGCGCTCTAAACTTTATGGTGATTCTTTAATTAGTGGTAAAGTCATTGAAGATGGCTGGCCACACCAGTTCTAAAAGCGGCACACCTTTCTGCTGATTTTAATTGATAACTTAAAATAAATTAGACTAAAAACGTCTTAAGAAAGAAAAAGAGTCCATTTATAACTAGATATGACAACTGTTGCCATATACATGCATGGATAAATATAGTGGTGATGAATCAGTTACAAAACAGCAGCAGGTGTTCATCATTGTTCACAGCGCTTCACTGCCCTTAACTTTGAACTTGGTATTTAACCTCTGAACCTGACTCTTGGCATCTGTATTCATTTATAATCAGAATTTGCTGACTGGGTTTAATTAACAATCCTGTCTGGCAACAAGACGAGCACGCGCATGCGCACGCATGCACACACACACACACACACACACAGGGAGTATAGGCTAGGTGGCCAAAGACTGCAAACCTCACTCAAGGAGAAAGATCTTGGGGTGAGTATAACACCGAGCATGTCTCCGGAAGCACACATCAATCAGATAACTGCTGCAGCATATGGGCGCCTGGCAAACCTGAGAACAGCATTCCGATACCTTAGTAAGGAATCATTCAAGACACTGTACACCGTGTATGTCAGGCCCATACTGGAGTATGCAGCACCTGTTTGGAACCCACACTTGATAAAGCACGTCAAGAAACTAGAGAAAGTACAAAGGTTTGCGACAAGGTTAGTTCCAGAGCTAAGGGGAATGTCCTATGAAGAAAGATTAAGGGAAATCGGCCTGATGACACTGGAGGACAGGAGGGTCAGGGGAGACATGATAACGACATATAAAATACTGCGTGGAATAGACAAGGTGGACAAAGACAGGATGTTCCAGGGAGGGGACACAGAAACAAGAGGCCACAATTGGAAGTTGAAGACACAAATGAGTCAGAGAGATAGTAGGAAGTATTTCTTCAGTCATAGAGTTGTAAGGCAGTGGAATAGCCTAGAAAATGACGTAGTGGAGGCAGGAACCATACACAGTTTTAAGACGAGGTTTGATAAAGCTCATGGAGCGGGGAGAGAGAGGGCCTAGTAGCAACCGGTGAAGAGGCGGGGCCAGGAGCTAGGACTCGACCCCTGCAACCACAAATAGGTGAGTACAAATAGGTGAGTACACACACACACACACACACTCGTGGAGGAGTCACGCGGTTTGAGCTCGTGTTTTGGTGGTAATTTCTGACTGTGCCATAAGGAATAGAGTGTGGGATATAGGCGTGTGCACGCATAAGAGTGCATATAATCACTTAAGCACCGAAAAAAGGAAATATAAGTGATCACAGAAAAGAAAACAAAGGAAATAGTGAGTGTTTAGTGGGGGCCGTTGGAAGGGTGAACGGTTGTGTCAGGCCTAAACAGTGTTGCCATAATAACGCAGTGGGGTATTTTGAAGAATAAGTGTGACTCAAGACCAGGGAGATAAGAGATATATATAGATGTGTCAGTAAATACAGTGAGTGAGTGAAAAAATTAGAAGAGCTAGAGACTATAGTGCATACAGGAAGTTAGTGGAAAAATTACCGAGAAGCATCAAACTTCTTCAACTTCTGGGACAGGACAGACCCGCAACGTTACTCCACTGCCAGCCGCAAGTAATATTCACCTAGTTTGAGTTGCATGGGGTCAATAGTACCTGTCTCTAGCTGGAATTGGGGGTCACTCTCCTCGAACTATCAGAATTAGAATAAGCAGCATTTACTGGCATTTAATAGAATTTAGAGGTAGCGGCATATAGGCGAAGCCTAGTGTATTTATTTTTGAACGTAATTTAAACGCATAAGACAGTACAGTGGGAACCAAGAGATCGGGTACATATACAATACATATGTAATACATACGTGGGACATAAGAACTGTTTACATAAACGTATGCACACACACTAGGTGAGTGTTCGCATCGCTATTGGGCCATGCGGACGTGCTGCGCAGTAGCTCCTGATTGAGTTGGCTTTTGTGCAGTGTTGACGTGTACTTAGCTCTGTGAAGACTTGTTTGCGCGCTCTCTACGAATTGAAGCAAGATGCCCTCCATCGAGCAACTTTACCAACAGCTTAAGGAAGGATTGAGGATGGCAAAGTTGGAGATTCGGCGACTGACCGAGGAAAACAAGAAGATTCGTAGTAGTCCTGTTTTGAGTCCTCAGGTCAAGAAGGGAAACTGGTCAGTGGCTGGACAGCAGGGAACGAACTTGACGTTCAAGAAGACAAATGGAAAGGTAGAAACGATGAAGAAGAAAGAGACTACCGTGGAAACTGTTGTGGAAACATCTAATACATTCTCAGTGCTACCCGACGAATGTGAGTCGACTACTGGGAACATCATGACGAACGACACCAAGGAAGGTAAGAATATTGTTGTTGTTGGGGATAGCCAAGTTAGGTATATGGATAGGGCATTCTGCTTGAAGGACAGGAGTAGGAGACAGAGTGTTTGCTTTCCTGGGGCTGGGATGGAGGATATTGTTAGCCGTCTGGATGACATCATGAGAGGTAATGGGAGCAATCCTATTATCTGCCTCAGTGCTGGAGGCAACGATGTTGGCAGATGTAGGGGTGAAGACCTGATTAGCAGGTATAGGTCAGCAATAGAAATAATTAGGAGTAAGGGTGGGAACCCTGTCATATGTGGTATTTTGCCAAGGAGGGGAGTTGGAAATGAATGGTTGTCCAGGGCAATTGGTGTCAATTGCTGGCTGGACAAATACTGTAAGGAAAATGCGGTAACATTCATTGACAACTGGGACCTCTTCTATGGCAGAAATGACATGTATGCCAGGGATGGGGTTCACTTATCTAGGTCTGGGGTGGTAGCACTGGCAACTGCAGTGGAGGGAGCAGTTAGGACTTTAAACTAGGAATAGTTAGTGGTATGGGTTTGGGCAGGAAAACAGTGAAGTCCCAGTGTAGTAATATTACGAGTTCTAGGGGAACTAGTAATAAGCAGAACGAGGTAGATATTGAAAAGCTAGGGACTTTGGGTGATAAGGACAGTAATAGGTTTAGTAGAAAAACAGAAATGAGCAGGAAGGGTAAAGAGAAAGGAGAGTCTTTCAATGTTTATTATGCTAATTGCCGTAGTGCTAGGAATAAGATGGACGAGTTGAGATTAGTTGCTAGTGCAGGTAACACTGATGTATTTGCCTTAACTGAGACGTGGTTTAATTCAAAAAGTCGGGACATGCCTGCGGAATGTCATATTCAGGGTTTTAAATTGTTCCAAGTAGATAAAAGTATTGGGAAGGGGGGTGGGGTGGCATTGTATGTCCAAGATCGCTTGAACTGTTGCATAAAAACGGGTATTAAGTCTGAAGTAACACATACAGAGTCTGGATAAAATTTTCAGAGGGGCATGAAAAACTGATTTTAGGAGTGACATACCATCCCCCAAACTTAGATAGGGACCAAGGGAGACTACTATGGGAGGAATTTGTTAAGGCCACAAGGCACGATAATGTAGTAATTCTAGGAGACTTTAACTTTAGTCATATTGATTGGAATTTCTTGACTGGGAATTTAGAATCATACGACTTCTTAGAAGTAGTTCAGGATTGTTTTTTGAAGCAGTTTGTGACAGAACCTACAAGGGGAAATAACCTGCTTGACTTAGTTATGGCAAACAATGAATCCCTTGTTAATAATTTAGAAATTTCAGAGGAACTGAGTGCTAGCGACCACAAATCAATTACATTTAGCATTGAATGAAAGTACGATAATAGCGATAACTCAGTAACAGTCCCAGATTTTCGCTTAGCAGATTACGATGGGCTTAGTGAACACTTATCATCTGTTGACTGGGGTAACGAAGTGAGCTATCAATATGACAGTTTTCTGAACACTATACATGCTGCTCAAAGAACGTTTATCCCATATAAAGAAATTGGATCAAATAGAAATGACCCAAAATGGATGAAAAATAGGCTCAAATATCTACTAGGGCATAAGAAAGGAATTTATAGGCGTATCAAAAGAGGTGAGGGTCATCTTATGAATCAGTATATTGACATTAAGAGGGACATTAAAAAGGGGATAAGAAAAGCTAAAAGGGACTAAGAAATTAAAGTTGCTAGGGATTCTAAAACTAACCCAAAAAGATTTTTCCAGGTCTATAGAACAAAAGTTAGAGATAAGATAGGTCCCCTTAAAAATAACTGTGGGCACCTTACTGACAAAGAGAATGAAATGTGCTCGATTTTTAATAATTATTTTCTCTCAGTTTTTACACAGGAAGACACTAACAATATTCCAGTAATTAATTTTTATAGTGGGCTAGAAGAAGATAAATTATGTAACATCACAGTCACTAGTGAAATGGTTGTGAAGCAGATAGACAGACTGAAGCAAAATAAGTCGCCGGGTCCTGATGAGGTTTTTTCAAGGGTTCTTAAGGAATGCAAAATGGAACTCTGTGAACCATTAACTAATATTTTTAATTTATCTCTTCAAACAGGTGTAGTGTCTGATATGTGGAAGATGGCTAATGTAATTCCTATTTTTAAAACAGGGGACAAGTCGTTACCGTCAAATTACCGCCCAATAAGCCTGACCTCAATTGTAGGCAAATTACTAGAGTCAATTATAGCTGAGATTATAAGAAGCCATCTCGATAAGCATAGCTTGATTAATGATACTCAGCATGGATTCACAAGAGGCCGGTCTTGTCTAACTAATTTATTAACTTTCTTCAGTAAAGCTTTTGAGGCTGTTGACCACGATAAAGAATTTGATATTATTTACTTAGATTTTAGTAAGGCTTTTGATAGAGTTCTGCACCATAGACTGTTAAAGAAAGTGGCAGCTCATGGCATTGGGGGAAAAGTGCTCTCGTGGATCGAGTCATGGCTCACTGACAGGAAGCAGAGAGTGTCCATAAATGGGGTTAAATCCGAATGGGGATCTGTAACAAGTGGCGTTCCACAGGGATCAGTCTTGGGCCCGTTGTTGTTTATAATATATATCAATGATCTTGATGAGGGAATTACTAGTGATATGAGCAAATTCGCCGATGACACAAAGATAGGTAGGATAATTGATTCAAAAGTAGATGTTATGGAACTTCAGGAGGATTTAAACAAACTCTATTCTTGGTCAGAAAAGTGGCAGATGCAGTTCAATGTAGATAAATGCAAGGTTCTGAAGCTTGGGAGTGCCCATAACCCTAGTACTTATAAGTTAAATGATGTAGAACTTAGCCATACAGATTGCGAAAAGGACTTGGGGGTTATGGTGAGCAGCAACCTTAAACCAAGACAGCAATGCCTAAGCGTACGTAATAAGGCAAATAGATTACTGGGATTTATATCAAGAAGTATAAGCAACAGAAGTCCAGAGGTCATACTGCAGCTTTATACATCATTAGTAAGGCCTCACCTAGATTATGCAGCTCAGTTCTGGTCTCCATATTACAGAATGGACATAAATTCGTTAGAAAACATTCAGCGTAGGATGACTAAATTAATACATAGCATTAGAAATCTTCCTTATGAAGAAAGATTGAAGACTCTTAAATTACATTCACTTGTTAGACGAAGAATGAGGGGAGACCTGATCGAAGTGTATAAGTGGAAGATAGGTATTAATAAAGGGGATATTAATAAGGTCTTGAGGATGTCTCTCCAAGAGAGAACCCGCAGTACTGGATTTAAATTAGATAAGTTTAGATTTAGAAAGGACATAGGAAAGTATTGGTTTGGAAATAGGGTAGTTGATGAGTGGAACAGTCTACCTAGTTGGGTTATTGAGGCTGGGACTTTGGGTAGTTTCAAATTTAGGTTGGATAAGTACATGAGTGGGAGGGGTTGGATTTGAGTGGGACTTTCACATCAGAGCTTATTTCTTGGGTGGCATTGAAAATTGGGTTGGGCAAATGTTTTGTTAGTGGGATGAATTGTAAAGGACCTGCCTAGTATGGGCCAACAGGCCTCCTGCAGTGTTCCTCCTTTCTTATGTTCTTTTGTTAGGACAGCTCTGCTGTTAGGCACTTGAATAGCTGTAGCACACACACACACACACACACACACACACACACACATGCACACACACACACACACACATATGCACACACACACACACACACACACACACACACACACACACACACACACACACACACACACACACACACACACACACACACACACACACACACACACACACACACACACGGAAATCGGACTGACGACACTGGAGGACAGAAGGGTCAGGGGAGACATGATAACGACATACAAGATACTGCGGGGAATAGACAAGGTGGACAGAGATAGGATGTTCCAGAGAGGTGACACAGGGACAAGGGGTCACAACTGGAAGCTGAAGACTCAGACGAGTCAAATGGATGTTAGGAAGTATTTCTTCAGTCATAGAGTTGTCAGCAAGTGGAATAGCCTAGCAAGTGAAGTAGTGGAGGCAGGAATCATACATAGTTTTAAGAAGAGGTATGACAAAGCTCAGGAAGTAGAGAGAGAGAGGATCCAGTAGTGATCAGTGAAGAGGCGGGGCCAGGAGCTGAGTCTCGACCCCTGCAACCACAATTAGGTGAGCAATTAGGTGAGTACACACACACACACACACACACACACACATACAGACACACACACACACACACACACATATACAGGATTTTACACCTGTGAAGTGACCCTATAACCCTTCCTTTCCCCCCCATCTCTCTCCCTCTCCTCTCTCTTCCTCTCTCTCTCTCTTTCTCCCCCTTTCTCTCATCCTCTCTCTCTTCCTCTATCTCTTCCTCTCTCTCTTCCTCTCACTCTTTCTCTCTTCCTCTCTCTCTCCCTCTCCCTCTCTCTCTTCCTCTCTTACTCTCTCTCTTCCTCTTCTTTTATCTCTCTCTCTCTTCCCTTGTCACTCACCCCTCTGTCTTACCTTTTCCCTCTCTCTCACTTTCTCCCCCTTTTTCCCTTCTTTTCCCCTCCTTCTAGGCTTCCCTTCTCTCTCTCCCTATCTCTCACTCTCTTCCTCTTTTTCTTTTTCTCTTTCTCTCTCACTAAAAAAAAAAAATGGTTGGGACTCGCAGGAATCAGGGATCAGATGGCAATGGTACTGGTAGGGAGGAATGGATGGAGGAACAGTGGAAAAGGATAGAGCAAGAATGGGAGAGAAAATTAGGAGAGCTTTCTTAAAAAATGGAGAAAGAGCTCTCTGTGAAATGGGAAAAGAGGTTGGAGAAGGAGACGAAGAATTGAGAGGCACAAGTCGAAACTGCAGTAGCCAGGGTAAAGGTCCTAGAATTTGAGGTAAACAGGCTGAAGCAAGTCTCAGGGGCAGTGACCAGAGAAGACACACCATACAAAGATGAGAGGCTGAACAGGAAGGAAGGAGATATGAATTATGCTAAGGTCATATCAGCCTGCAAAGAAGGGCCAGGGAGTGGAAGGGAAGAGCAGATGGGTGCAGATGGAGAGGGAGATAGATCGAATGCTGAGGCACAACCATGCTACCAAGAGCCACTGGAAAAATCAAGGGAGAAAATTACCA
The DNA here is from genome assembly GCF_038502225.1 of Cherax quadricarinatus. Taxonomy (NCBI): domain Eukaryota; kingdom Metazoa; phylum Arthropoda; class Malacostraca; order Decapoda; family Parastacidae; genus Cherax; species Cherax quadricarinatus. Next base: position 33,903,938 of record NC_091316.1, on the reverse strand, counting down.
CATACAGACAGGAACCAGTCACAGAGGGAGAGGCAATGGGAGAAGGAAAGGGCAAAATCAGTGATTATCCATGGGCTTCGGGAGAGAGAGGAAAGGACACACACTGAAAGTCGGCAGGAAGAAAGAAAGGAGATTGAGAAAATCATCATGGAAATAGGGGGAGAAGACATGAATGAGATTGTAAATTTTCAGTGAATAGGGGGGTACTTGAAGGGGAGAAACCGACCGATCAAGCTGATTCTCAGGACAGAAACAGTGCGGAACAGGATCCTCCAAGAGAAACCACGGTTGAAAAGCTCGGAAGAGTACAAGAAGGTGTTCCTAGACAGAGACAGAACACAGAGAGACAGCAGCTGAGGGAGAGGACAAAAAAACGAAAGGAGCTAGGAAAGGAGACAAGGATGGAACCAGCAGAGGTCAGTCAGAGCAGAACAGAGCAGCAAGGGCAAGCACACACACAACTATCCTCAGAACCCCACAACCTATCACACCATCCCAACACACAATACAATCCATACCCACAGCTTCCACCCAACCCTTAACCATAGAGTCCCACATTATACTACCAGGTCTTCCACCCCCACAGGCCCCACAAACCACAGTGTTGGAAAGGAAACTGAAGGTATGGTACACAAACGCTGATGGAATAACAAACAAGTGGGAGGAGTGGCACGAAAGAGTCAAAGAGGCATCACCAGACATCATAGCTCTCACAGAAACCAAGCTTACAGGTATGATAACAGATGCCATCTTTCCAGCGGGATACCAGATCCTGAGAAAAGACAGAAGGAACAGGGGGGTGGAGGAGTGGCATTGCTGATCAAACACCGATGGAATTTTGATGAGCTGGAGAGAGGAGACAGTGGAGAAGAAAGTGATTACATAGCGGGAACGCTTCACTCTGGTGGTCCCAAGGTGATAATTGCAGTGATGTATAACCCACCACAGAACAGCAGGAGGCCAAGGCAAGAGTATGACGAGAGCAATAGAGCGATGGTTGACACACTGGCTGCTGTGGCCAGAAGAGCTCATGCATGCAGGGCAAAGCTCCTGATCATGGGCGACTTTAACCACAAGGAGATCGAATGGGAGAACTTGGAGCCACATGGGGGCCAAGATACATGGAGGGCTAAGATGATGGAGGTGGTACTGGAAAACTTCATGTACCAACACGTAAGGGACACTACAAGAGAGAGAGGAGAGGATGAACCAGCAAGACTGGACTTAGTATTCACCTTGAGTACATCACATATGAAAGACCCCTTGGGGCCAGCGATCATGTGGTTTTGAGCTTCGAATACGTAGTAGAGCTACAAGTGGAGGGGGAAGCAGGAAGGCCAGGACAAATGAAACCAAACTACAGGAAAGGGGACTACACAGGAATGAGGAACTTCCTGAATGAGGTTCAGTGGGACAGAGAACTGGCAGGGAAGCCAGTTCATGAGATGATGGAATATGTAGCAACAATGTGCAAGGAGGCTGAGGAGAGGTTTGTACCCAAGGGTAACAGGAATAATGGAAAAGCCAGGATGAGCCCGTGGCTCACCCAAAAATGCAAGGAGGCAAAAACCAAGTGTGCTAGGGAATGGAAGAAATATAGAAGGCAAAGGACCCAGGAGAATAAGGAGAGCAGTCGTAGAGCCAGAAACGAATATGCACAGATAAGAAGGGAGGCCCAGCGTCAATATGAAAACGACATAGCAGCAAAAGCCAAATCTGACCCGAAGCTGTTATACAGCCACATCAGGAAGAAAACAACTGTCAAGGACCAGGTAATCAGGCTAAGGAAGGAAGGAGGAGAGACAACAAGAAATGACCATGAAGTATGTGAGGAACTCAACAAGAGATTCAAAGAAGTGTTCACAGAGGAGACAGAAGGGGCTCCAGAAAGACGGAGAGGTGGGGTACACCACCATGTGCTGGACACAGTACACACAACCGAGGAAGAAGTGAAGAGGCTTCTGAGTGAGCTAGATATCTCAAAGGCAATGGGGCCAGATAACATCTCTCCATGCGTCCTGAGAGAGGGAGCAGAGGCACTATGTGTACCCCTAACAACAATATTCAATACATCTATCGAAACAGGGAGATTGCCTGAGGCATGGAAGACAGCAAATGTGGTCCCAATCTTTAAAAAAGGAGACAGACATGAAGCACTAAACTACAGACCAGTGTCACTGACATGTATAGCATGCAAAATCATGGAAAAGATTGTCAGGAGAAGAATGGTGGAACATCTAGAAAGGAATGATCTCATCACCAGCAGCCAACATGGTTTCAGAGACGGGAAATCCTGTGTCACAAACCTACTGGAGTTCTATGACATGGTGACAGCAGTAAGACAAGAGAGAGAGGGGTGGGTGGATTGCATTTTCTTGGACTGCAAGAAGGCGTTTGACACAGTACCACACAAGAGATTAGTGCAAAAACTGGAGGACCAAGCAGGGATAACAGGGAAGGCACTGCAATGGATCAGGGAATACTTGTCAGGAAGACAGCAGCGAGTAATGGTACGTGGCGAGGTGTCAGAGTGGGCACCTGTGACCAGCGGAGTCCCACAGGGGTCAGTCCTAGGACCAGTGCTGTTTCTGGTATTTGTGAACGACATGACGGAAGGAATAAACTCCGAGGTGTCCCTGTTTGCAGCTGACGTGAAGTTGATGAGAAGAGTTCATTCGATCGAAGACCAGGCAGAAATACGAAGGGATCTGGACAGGCTGCAGACCTGGTCCAGCAACTGGCTTCTGGAGTTCAATCCCACCAAGTGCAAAGTAATGAGGATTGGGGAAGGGCAAAGAAGACCGCAGACGGAGTACAGTCTAGGGGGCCAGAGACTACAAACCTCACTCAAGGAAAAAGATCTTGGGGTGAGTATAACACCAGACACATCTCCTGAAACGCACATCAACCAAATAACTGCCGCAGCATATGGGCGCCTGGCAAACCTCAGAACAGCATTCCGACATCTTAATAAGGAATCGTTCAGGACCCTGTACACCGTGTACGTTAGGCCCATTTTGGAGTATGCGGCACCAGTTTGGAACCCACACCTAGCCAAGCATGTAAAGAAACTAGAGAAAGTGCAAAGGTTTGCAACAAGACTAGTCCCAGAGTTAAGAGGTATATCCTATGAGGAGAGGTTAAGGGAAATCAACCTGACGACACTGGAGGACAGGAGAGATAGGGGGGACATGATAACGACTTATAAAATACTGAGAGGAATTGACAAGGTGGACAAAGACAGGATGTTCCAGAGACTGGACACAGCAACACGGGGACACAGTTGGAAGCTGAAGACACAGATGAATCAAAGGGATGTTAGGAAGTATTTCTTCAGCCACAGAGTAGTCAGGAAGTGGAATAGTTTGGGAAGCGATGTAGTGGAGGCAGGATCCATACATAGCTTTAAGCAGAGGTACGATAAAGCTCATGGTTCAGGGAGAGTGACCTAGTAGTGACTAGTGAAAAGGCGGGGCCAGGAGCTTGGACTCGACCCCTGCAACCTCAACTAGGTGAGTACACACACACACACACACACACACACACACACATATATATATATATATATATATATATATATATATATATATATATATATATATATATATATATATATAATGTCGTGCCGAATAGGTAAAACTGGTCAATTAGCATGAACCATTTAAAATTAAGTAATTTCTGAAATTTTCTCTTATACGTTTAAAGACATTTTTTTTCATTTATATTAATTTAAAATTAATGATTTTGTACCAAAACAACCTTAGAAAACTTACCTAACCTTAATATAACAAGCGCAGTTTAATTTAGCCTAATCCAACTAAATATATTTTAGATAAGTTTACATTAATTTAATAATAAGCAAACACAATGAAATAAAAAAAAATTCGTTAGGTTCGATAGTTCGATAGTTATTGCTAAATTATTGCATACAAAAAATTTTGCTAGCCTTATTCGGCAAGAATAGCGGTCCTATTTAAGCCAGAATCGCAAGTTTTACCTATACGGCACGACATATATATATTCAACACCGGCCGTTTCCCACCGAGGCAGAGTGACCCGAAAAAGAAGAAACCTATAAAGATTTTAGTCTTTTTTACATTTAGTAATTTATACAGGAATTACTAGCCCATTGTTCCAGCATTTTAGGCTCCTTATATTTATTTATTTATTTATCCACCAACAGTTGTCTGAATATTACAGAATATACTACACTTATTTTAAAAAAATATAAGTAAATGTAGATTAATTTTCCTTAGGATGGGTAGGATTAATTAAAACGTAATGTATTACGTAAATTTTAGCAAAGATGGAGGTGGTTCTTGAGTTAATTTTGGTGCAAAATAAAGTATACTATGGTAATTCATGCAAATATAATTTTCATTCTGTAAGATAAAATATGAGAAAAAATATTCCTAAGAAAATTCGGCTCGTATGATAATTTGTAATTGTCACTTCGAGACAACAACAACAACAACAAATTACACAGTATGCATAAACAGTTACACAATATTCAAACAAGTGCAAAATTCAATACCTTAAATAATATAATTAGTTATTAAAATTTAATTAATACATTCTTTACAAATAATACATTTCAGAGTTTAAATTCTCAGATTATTTATCACTTACGAATTGTACAAAATCAACTTAATAAGATACTATTATTTTGATTTAAAGCTTGCTTAATTCTTACATGTTCCGTCTATTCAAATGCTTCTTAAAATTAAACTCAATGAAATCTAGTCATAGCTAATAGTATTTATGTACGAGACCTCGCTGAAGATACTACACAACACAAGAATGACGATAATACATGTACATTTTGTCTATCACATAGCAATGCTAAGTACATACCTTCTCATCACTAGTATACACCACTGGTTCAGTCTGATAATTGCGGTATACACCACTGGTTCAGTCTGGTAATTGCCGGTAAACACCACTGGTTCAGTCTGATAATTGCCGGTAAACACCACTGGTTCAGTCTGATAATTGCCGGTAAACACCACTGGTTCAGTCTGATAATTGCCGGTAAACACCACTGGTTCAGTCTGATAATTGCGGTATACACCACTGGTTCAGTCTGATAATTGCCGGTAAACACCACTGGTTCAGTCTGATAATTGCCCGTAAACACCACTGGTTCAGTCTGATAATTGCCGGTAAACACCACTGGTTCAGTCTGATAATTGCCGGTAAACGCCACTGGTTCAGTCTGATAATTGCGGTATACACCACTGGTTCAGTCTGATAATTGCCGGTAAACACCACTGGTTCAGTCTGATAATTGCCGGTAAACACCACTGGTTCAGTCTGATAATTGCCGGTAAACGCCACTGGTTCAGTCTGATAATTGCCGGTAAACACCACTGGTTCAGTCTGATAATCGCCGGTATACACCACTGGTTCAGTTTGATGATCACCGATATACATCACTGGTTCAGTCTGATAATTGCGGTATACACCACTGGTTCAGTCTGATAATTGCCGGTAAACACCACTGGTTCAGTCTGATAATTGCCGGTAAACACCACTGGTTCAGTCTGATAATTGCCCTTAAACACCACTGGTTCAGTCTGATAATCGCCGGTATACACCACTGGTTCAGTTTGATGATCACCGGTATACACAACTGGTTCAGTCTGATAATCGCCGGTATACACCACTGTTTCAATCTGATGATCGCCGGTATACACCACTGGTTCAATCTTATAATCGCCGGTATACACCACTGGTTCAGTCTGATAATTGCGGTATACACCACTGGTTCAGTCTGATAATCGCCGGTATACACCACTGTTTCAATCTGATAATCGCCGGTATACACTACTGGTTCAGTCTGATAATTGCCGGTATACACCACTGGTTCAGTCTGATAATCGCCGGTGTACACCACTGGTTCAGTCTGATAATCGCCGGTATGCACCACTGGTTCAGTCTGATAATCGCCGGTATACACCACTGGTTCAATCTGATAATTGCCGGTATACACCACTGGTTCAGTCTGATAATCGCCGGTATACACCACTGTTTCAATCTGATAATCGCCGGTATACACTACTGGCTCAGTCTGATAATTGCCGGTATACACCACTGGTTCAGTCTGATAATCGCCGGTGTACACCACTGCTTCAGTCTGATAATCGCCGGTATACACCACTGGTTCAGTCTGATAATCGCCGGTATACACCACTGGCTCAGTCTGATAATCGCCGGTATACACCACTGGTTCAGTCTGATAATCGCCGGTATACACCACTGGTTCAGTCTTATAATCGCCGGTATACACCACTGGTTCAGTCTTATAATCGCCGGTATACACCACTGGTTCAGTCTTATAATCGTCGGTATACACCACTGGTTCAGTCTTATAATCGCCGGTATACACCACTGGTTCAGTCTTATAATCGCCGGTATACACCACTGGTTCAGTCTTATAATCGCCGGTATACACCACTGGTTCAGTCTTATAATCGCCGGCATACACCACTGGTTCAGTCTGATAATCGCCGGTATACACCACTGGTTCAGTCTTATAATCGCCGGTATACACCACTGGTTCAGTCTGATAATCGCCGGTATACACTACTGGTTCAGTCTGATAATCGCCGGTATACACCACTGGTTCAGTCTGATAATCGCCGGTATACACCACTGGTTCAGTCTGATAATCGCCGGTATACACCACTGGTTCAGTCTGATAATCGCCGGTATACACCACTGGTTCAGTCTTATAATCGCCGGTATACACCACTGGTATAGTCTTATCGTCACCAGTAGACAATGCTATTACAGTCTGACAACAAACCCTGAAACCAAAGACTGGGAAATATGCGGTGACCGCCGCTTCAGTGGCCCCTAATAATGGCTACTCTCTCTGTAGGCACTCACTCCTGTAGGCTGGTCAGTCCCATAATTTTTTTTAGGTAGTTAAAAAGACACACAGTTAATAGTTGGATATCTGTTGTAGAGACGTTTCACCAACTAGTAGCTTTATCAGTTCGGTACGAAGAATAAATATTTGAGACGGTGTTAGATGTTAACAGGTAAGGTGAAGCAGCTGGTGATGGTGTTGGAGGTGGTCGGAGCCCGCTAATGGAAGGTGTGTCAACTACATTAATAAGTGTTCATTACACTACAAAGTTTGCAGTTATGTCTGGCTAAGTTTAAGCCTTAGAAATACGGACGACACTGCTCACAAGGAATGTACGAGTGTTTGCTCTTCCTTGGACGTCGCCCCCGCCGTTGTAAGCAAACACAACACTAGTTTATGGTTCATTTCTCACTTGTATTGCAGGCGTATAACAGATAGTGAGGTCTCTGGTCACTGAAGGTTACTGCTGCTTAATTTGGCTCTCAGATAGTAACAAAGTGGAGATTGACGGAGGATTCAGTTGCTCATCCAAATTACTTAACGAAACACTGGTTACACAATACTCACTGATTTGTGTTTGCCGGGGTCGATCCTTAGCGCCTAGCCCCACGTCATATGTGACCTCTTGAATCTTACATGGCTTCGTGGCCTCTTGGAACTTTTATTCTGGAACTACAATAAATCTGCTTTCACCACACTGAAAGTAAAGACGCATTACTTCCTAACATCCCTGCTCCTCTGTATCCCCATCTTCTATTTGTTCTCTTGGCCCTAGTCCTCTGATAGTTGTTTATGACGTTATCATGCCTACCCTTGTCGTAATCTCCCTCAGGGTCATCTGGTCAGTTCCTCCACTCTGTGCTTGTGGCACTGAGTTTCACCCCCTTGTACGTCGTAATCATGTCTTCGTAGATTCATCTGTCTTCCGGCGATGTCTCAGTCCCCTGGAACCTGTCTTATATTTGTCAGGAAGCATATTTGTGTGCAGTTACCTATTTGGTTTTGCCTCCTTCTATACATCTGAAGTTCTTCCTGTTGTCTGTTATGTAACTCAGGTGCTCAGCTTCACCCTCTCTACGCCAAATCTGGAGGCCCTTCCTGTACAATGTCATGATTATCAGCTATTAGACAAGTATATCTCTACAAGAACAGAAATTTGTAGCTACAAACTCAGAATTTCAGCTACACGACAAGTATCACTACAAGCACAGAAGTGTAAGCTAAAAGACAAGAGTATCAAATGTACATAAACATTTTAATTAAACAGTAGGCAAAGTTAACGTGTGAAGACGCGCGGCTGGGCGGTGCATGCACTGACACCCAATTGATTCTGTATGTAAGCTTTACTTCCTGCAAACGGATTATGTATGCAAGCGTCACCTCCTGCCTCACATTGCTGCTCTTCTCCCACCACATGAATCCCACGTAGAATATCAACACTTTCCTAATAGCTTCAGATTCTATTGGCTGTAAGTGAAACTTATTGCAGTGACGTGGTGTAGAGTTTCAATGAAGTCAATTATACAGCGTTTATGCTCAGCTGGGGCCTGAGGTTGACCTAGCTGAATTGTAGTGTTTTTCTTTGGTATACTTTATATTCTGAGTCATTACTGGACATATTAGGGAGATGGGTTAGTCTGTGTGTGTCATGTTTGTATCATGTCTGTTCATCCTTCATGTCAAATGATAATATGCGAACTTTTAAACACTGATACCTACTGACTCAACGTAGCAGCCTTCATTGTGTGTTTGAGGGGAGGAAGGGGAGGGTGAACTTGTTTTCAGAGGTCGACTCATAGTTTCTGGAACCGCCTTTTAACTATTATCGACTTGTTTAACTGACTTCTGGCCTCCAGGGCTTCATCGTATTTACTCCTGAAACTGTGTACAGTGTTTGAATTAACCTTGCTTTCTTGTAGTGCATTCCACTTACCAGCGTAAAATTTAAAAATTGCTCTATATCATCAGCCGTCTATGTTTCCTGGCTCTGGTTCAATTTCAGTCTGTCCCTATCCACTTTTATCCACTTTATCTAATCTTTTGAATATTTTTCATATCATAGCCATGTCTCCCTTGTTACTCCTCTCTAATAATGTTACTAGACTGAGCTTCTTATAGATTTCTCCTCGTAGTTCATCCCCCATTATTTCCATTACAAATTTCGCTGCAAACATTTCGATCTTTTCTAGTTTCTTTTTATGCTTAATCACATGCGGATTCTATGCTCGTGCCACATACTCTAACACCAGGGCTACATTATACACAGCTTACTGACAGAAGTTGTGATAATGTATAAAGTTATACGTTTTATATATACTTCTGGTGATATACTTCCACGTTATTGGCATCGTCTTTCCTAGATTGTGTTTAATATGTGTCTGGTTTTCTCATTCTACCATTTTCATTACTTTGCATTATCAGGATTGAATTAAAAATAGCAACCTTCTTGTCGTATTTGCATCATTTTCACCTTATTTGCACCCTAGTTGTCTCTACACACCCATTTCTTTCAAGGTGCTCAACTATTCTCTTATTATCTTTTCCAGTGCCTTAGCCAGTATGCTAGGCAGCAAGACTTGTCTATACTTTAATGCTTCTCTTCTTTTTTCCTTCTTATATATTGGGATCCAGTTGGCTGTCAGTTGGCACTTTTCCATTGTCGTTCTAATTGAGACTGCATGGAAAAGACAGATAGCAGAGGACTTGGAAGTCTACACCGAGGCTATTTGATAAGAACCATTTACTTCTACCTAGATTAAGAACTACTGTATATTAATAATCTAGGCGTGTAAGCCAAGATTAGAAAAGTAAAAGGCTCTTCCCTCCCGCCCTCCCTTCCCTCCAGGCACTGTCGACATGAAAACCATATTGGAAAAATGGCATGTAATTTACGGGAGAGGTGAAAGTGGATGGAAGATGTGGGCTACAACTACTACTACTAAATTGGTGCTGTTACTAATTTAAACTTCTCGTGTTACTCTACTGCCAGTCAGAGCTGTGCTTACCAGTGGTTGTACTTCTGGTTACCACCAGTTCTTCTATGACTATCACAACCCTCTACCCCTACCAGTACTAATATTGTGACGAATGGTTTTGAAAACCGACAAGTTGAAGAATTGAGACACTTATGCAACATATGGGGATCTTTATTGAAGAAACGTTTCGCCACACATTGGCTTCACCAGTCTAATACAAAGTAGAAATCGGTAAGGAGAGGAGGATTATGAGGTAATCAGTCCCTCAGCCTGGAATCGATGTGTTCCTACAAGAGTGATGGACTGAACACATCGATTCCAGGCTGAGGGACTGAGTACCTCATACTCCTCTTCTCCTTACCGATTTCTACTTTGTATTGGGCTGATGAAGCCACTGTGTGGCGAAACGTTTCTTTAGTAAAGATCCCCATATGTTGCATAAGTGTCTCAATTTTTCAATTCTTATCACCTGATCGTCCTAATGCAGTCGCTGGTGGTGTCTTTCATGTTCCTCTTGTCTTCTTCAGTACTTGGGAGAAATTGGCCGTTCTCTGTCTGACAAACTCAAGGAGCACAAAATCAGTGTTAGGCTTGCCCACACCAACAATGTTCTCTTCTGTCACGTCAGAGATCACAGTCATCCTATTGATTCGTCTTCTGCTAAAACTGTCTACCCTACTTCTAACTTCTACAGTCGCCATCTGGTTGAATCCTCCCTTATACACAACTTTCCTTGTATGAATCTTAGTCCTGGCTTTGTCTCTGTATATTCTTTCCTTTCTCATTACATTGTAAAATGTTCCGAACTTCAGAACACCCGTGACTTAATTTAATTCTTTTTTTTTCTCCTTATCTTTCTATCTCTCCCCCGTTTCTCTTTCCTTTTTTTCTTTGAGTATTCTTTCTTCTGCCTTGGGTGTTTGGTCCTTCACTTCCCCCCCCCCCTTTCCCCCGCGTTTTTGTTCCTACCCCCAGTGGGCCTTTAGCTCACTTGCAGTGCTCATTTTTCTTGGTCTTTGTCTGACTCCACTACTACTACTACATCTCTTGTCCCGTCCGTCTGCTGGCCTATATATACTGCCTCCTCTCCTGTTAGTGTGACTCTAAATGGTCCAAGTGGGCCGAAACGTCGTCATAAGCTCCTCTCTATGTTCGGATTATTTGTGTATTGTTCCAGTCACGGTATTGTGCCCTTTTGTTTTTTCTGATAGATATGTACTGAGTATGTGATTCGGAAGGCTCTGGCAACTCCTTCCACTATGGCATGATGTATCTAGTTTAATCTTATAGTTACAAAGTGCTTGTCCAGGTGGTTCTTGAATGATTGTATTGTCTTCGCGCTTAAAACATTACCCGGTAGTTGATTCTATTCTTCTATAACTATTTGCAAAAAAAAAAAAAAAAAAAAAAATCCATACACTGATGATGCATCGTCTGCCTCAGTTTCATTCCTTTGTCTTGAGTTATTAACTCATTCAACACTTCAAATATTTCTTGTTGTATGAGTGTCGAAGCCATTCAGTAACTTAAAGGGTTGAGTGAGATGTCGTTATAGCTTCTGTTTCCTAAGAAACAAAGGTTGAATCCTTCGAGTCTTCATAAGGTTTGTTTTTGAGTGATAATATGAGTTAGGCCTCTTTTCTCTTTACCTTTTGTAATACATCTTCTCACTGTGTGTATTTGGTGGCAGAACTGGATGGTATATTCAAGATACAATCTAACAAATGTCTTATAAAGATTCAACAAAATGTGTGATGCTTTGTGATTTAAATTTCTAGCTATAAATCCTAGCATTCTCTTGGCTTTGTTCGCACTTAGGCATTACTGGTACTTTTGTTTATACTTGCTAGTAGGTCTTACAGTTCAGCTCTCTCAATATTCCAGGTGATGGCCCGTCTAATCGCACTGCTTTTGTCCCATCAAGACTCAATAGCAGATTTCTCACTTTCTTATTCTTGAAATTTCCACAAATTTTTTTGTTGCGTAGGATTTCCCTTGCATTTTGGTATTCATCCAGACTCTTTGGTAAAGATTACTTTGAGCAGTAAATGTATTTGTCTAGTCCCTTATTGTCATTTTGTGTTATGTGCCTATTCAAAAGTTTGGACTTTGTTTTAATATTTTTTTGCTGTCAAGATTTTTTTTTTTTTCAAATTATCCTGCTTCTCTTCCTATCCTTGCTTAGTGATTCCTACCTCTTCTACTTCTCCATTTTCTGTTTTCCTCCTTCAATACGTTTTCCATGCTTTTTTAACTTCCTATAATTTGTCTCGCCTCTCTTTTTGTAAACCATGGGCACTCCCTATTTTTAGCATTCCCTTCCTTGATAGAACAAATCTGCTTCTTCCTTCCTGGCGTATATATACTGTCTTTCCTTCTACCTCTCATTACCACAACACTTCGTTCAGAAATTATCATGCCTGTGTAATTCTATTGAACTATATGGTCAGTACCTCTGAGAGGTTCCTCTTATTCTATTTCTTCTATGTTTACTTCACTAGGGGAAAGTACCGGATCTAGTCTCGCTGGTTCAATTAGCCCCTCATAGCCATATAGTGTCTTTAAAACGTTGACCTTTGACGTTCCTTATTGCTGCCCCCATTCGTTTCTCTTACCATTTTCCGGCCCTCTGTATGATTCCCATTTATTCTAGTTAATTTGTTTGTGATTAAATTCTACCGTAATTATCTTTCCCTTGTTTTTGCTATCTTTTTTCTGCTTCCTTCATGGGGCTGCACTACTGCTCTTTTCTTCTCCTCTTATTGTTTGTATGTTATATTGAACATTGTATAATGATGTTTTTAATAATTTAATTCCTGTTTTAGTTGTCCCTTCTGTGTAGTTTCTGAAGTTTCACTACAGAGGTAATTAATCTCTTTCCAAGCTCCACATAGCTTTAATCAGTGTGTTCCTGTATGACAGATGGTTAATTGGTTTTAATGTATGGTGGTGAATTTGGAGTGTGAGAGAGTTGGTGACATGAGTGAAAAGTATTGTGCTGACAGGATCCAGGTTAGGTGCCAGCTGTCAGAAGCACTTATCTTGGCCTGTTTTGTGTGTGCACTCAACTACAAATGGTTGCAGGAGTTGAGTCTCGGCTTCTGGCTCCGCCCATTCAAAAGGCACATGTTGATACGCACTTTGCCTGTTGTGTTTGTGTGCTCACCTAATTGTGGTTGCAGGAGTTGATTTACAACGGGCCCCGCCTCTCTGCTGGCTGCTGCTGGTTTCACTTCTCTAACTGCTTGAACCCTGTCTAGGCACTTCCACTTCCTGATCAATCTTGTTATTTCTTAATATTCATATGTCTCAGATGTGCTTTTAACTTCATCTGTACGTCGTAATCACTTGTATGTGAGTGTGTGTTGTGTGTTTGTGTATGGGTTTTGAATTTTGTGTGTGTATATATATATATATATATATATATATATATGTGTGTGTGTGTTTGTGTGTGTGTGTTTTGGGTATATGTTGTGTGTGTATGTTTTATGTATGTGTCTATGTTTTGTGCGTTTGTTATGTGTGTGTGCGCGTGCAAGTAATAATTTGATCCCTTGTATAGAGTAAGTTAATCTTCTCAGTAACTGAATACGACAAATTATTGCTAAACCAAATTAACAGTTTCTTCAATAAAATTTTACTCCGTCAATAGTGAAGGATTATTCATAGTGCAGTGACCAGAATTCATGATAACTAAAAGTTAATTAATTATATAAAATAAAAAACTTTTAAATGATATGTACTGTTAACCCATCAGTTTTATGTATTAATCTGTGAATACAATGAGCGAATTATATAGTCCATCTCTTGAAAAACATCAGTCTAACGTTCATTCATATCTTTTTCGTGAGTGAAGTAGTTTGTAGGACTAGCTTCCATGTGCTGGTGGATAACAGTACTTGTCTACTCTCGCCCCTTCTGTTTTTTCTCTCTTTTATCTTATTTTCATTTTTAATCTATGAGAGTTCTTAAGTTCTTTTTATCGAGTGTAACTTTTTATTATTGAGTGAGTGGGAAGGACAGTCCAGGGTGACCCTGATCGTAGCTGCTCTTATTAGCCTTAGGGTTCTGGTAACTCTTCCCTCTTCCTGTAATAAAAAAAAAAACGTTTTTTCGCGTTAATACGTTTATACAAAATCCATTCAGAATTATGAAGTTGAGATTTATTTTGAAAATGTCTCTAAATGTTTTTAAATCAAACACCAATATATAGAAAACTAAAAGAGTTTACTTAAAGACAGAAAAAATTTATATTACTTCATGACTCACGAAATCGTAATAGCACGATTGCGAAGAAGCCAGGTGTTGAGAAATGGCATTACCAGCTAAGTTTAAACAGTGAACACTTAACTTAAAGACAACTCATCGCCTGCACAGCCGCCCCTGCAGACGAGGTCTAGAAGCTGTCGAAACCATCTCACAACGGGCTGTCAAGAAATATAATTTGTAAGATTATAAATTACCCCTAGGGGGTGTTATGTCAGCATTTCATTCACTGATGGCTGACAACTTACTTGTTTGGACTCAAAAGTCCATACCTTACTGCCGACTATAGGTTGATTACAAACTCCTTGCGACTCAAGAACTGCGCAATCCCCCGTTCTACAAGAAATTCGTAACATACCTTGCTCTTGCAGCGTGAGCTATGGTGTTCTTCACACCTTCGACAGGTATCGGTGACTTGATAGAAGCTGAAGTGTCCTTGGATGTCCACGTCTTCCATTGTCTAGGAAACGCACACTGGTACACTGTGTTCCACAAGATTTGTCTTTATTGTTCACAATGTTATCACTGAAGAAGCTGATCACACTTCTCTTAAGTGTTTATTGTGTTTTATGAGACACTTTGTTCACACTAACGCACAGATCGTTGTTCTTTGTTGGTTATCCTGGCGTCAGTGTCACTCTCAAAAGTAATCTGAAGACGCCACAGCTCCCCATGCCATCACTGCCCCTTGCACAAAAAAAGCTGACCTAGTACTTTTTGCTTCCTTGCCACTTCCTCGATGAAGCAAAGCAGAAGGTTTGATTCTTGCTGTCTTAAGCATAGACAACAATGTCCACTATCTTTACTATGGTAACGAAGTGGGAGCAGGATTTTCCTTAATTGTCCTGCTAAAGTAAGAGATGTACTGTCTCTTATTAAAATACACTCTGCAACACTGGACTGCAAGGAGCAATGGTCGATTGACCACAGGTCGCATACTCATACGGCATCTGTGATCAATTACTCACTGTAGCAGTAAACAAGACGCTTGCCCCTTCTGAGAGGTCTGGGCCCCTCAGGGCTGAAAGGGGCTGAAGGGGGCTGATACCCCCCTCCTGGAGAAAATTTCTCCACACCAGGGAACGGGTGGAGTTTGAATACATGCAGAGTTGGTCATAAAACTCCCGGTTAGTGCGTAAGCCATTGTACCAGCTGGCCTAGTGGCTTAAGCACTGACCTGGAGTTTTACGTCTCATTCACCAATTTTATTACTTTAATAAAATTGTATAGGTGTTTTATATTGATAACAAATCACTGACACATTAGCTGGGAAGCCTAAACATTTAGTAGTGTGTTGATGGCGGCGCTCTCAATGTTCTCTCCAGAAGTTTCCTCCTTCCTTTCTAACCTGTCTGTGTGTTTCTCTGTGAAAGTCCCTCATTTCTTCAGCATTGATTCAATCTCAAGCTAATAATGCCCCATTTCTAGCTCATATAACATATTTACTCTAAATCAAAACTGCCAATACTCTTTATAATACTGCACAGTTCAAATACAGAATACACATTCTCTGGTTTCTTGCTATCTTGGTGGTGTCTCTCTCCCCAGAACACCTTGTGTTGTGCTTCTGGGATATATGTTATAATGATGACTCTAATTATCTGCAGTCCTTTACTTCTGAGCTTGCCTTTGTCCCTTCATCTAGTTCTTCGCATCCTGAATTACTTTATTTAATTCTATAACTAACTTTAAAATATCAAAAAATAAAATTCCATATTCATAGTTGCTTCTTTTTTGTTTTGTTAGACATCATCACATTTCCTAGATCTCGATATTTAAAAAAAATCCTAATTCTCATAATCTTAAAACAAAGATCCTAAGTTTTATCTTAAAACAAAGATCCCAAGTCTCATAATCTTAAAACAAAGATCCTAGGTCTGTTTATATTAAAACAAAGATTCTAGGTCTCGTCATCTTAAAAGAATCTCTTTAAGCCTCTTCATCTTAAAACAAAGTTCCTAGGCCTCATCATAAAACAAAGTTCCAAGGCCTATCCATTTTAAAAGCAAAGGTCCTATGCCTGCTTCATTGACCATTCTCGCTACAAAAGACAGACGTTCAGAATTCAACGGTTCCTATTTGTTCTCGGTTACCTTGTTGGTGGTTGGTTTTCTTTTTGTGGTTAAATTCATATTTTTTATTGATTTATGTAACCTAACCTAAATTGTAATAAAGCTTTTGAGGAAAACTAAGAAGAGCTAAGGAAATACTGACTTTGAGGACCACATCAAAAAAATGAAAACTGGTGGTTTCCTTTCTCCTGTCCTTTTCCCTGCCAGTCTATTGTAGGTTCATCTTCTCTGTCTCCCTTCGACTTGTATCTCTGCATGTGTTTAGTGTTATATTTTTTTCACTAATTCATTTACTTTTCTATATATATATATATATATATATATATATATATATATATATATATATATATATATATATATATATATATATATATATATATATATATTTATTATTTTTTTTATTATCACACTGGCCGATTCCCACCAAGGCAGGGTGGCCCGAAAAAGAAAAACTTTCACCATCATTCACTCCATCACTGTCTTGCCAGAAGAGTGCTTTACACTACAGTTTTTAAACTGCAACATTAACACCCCTCCTTCAGAGTGCAGGCACTGTACTTCCCATCTCCAGGACTCAAGTCCGGCCTGCCGGTTTCCCTGAACCCCTTCATAAATGTTACTTTGCTCACACTCCAACAGCACGTCAAGTATTAAAAACCATTCGTCTCCATTCACTCCTATCAAACACGCTCACGCACGCCTGCTGGAAGTCCAAGCCCCTCGCATACAAAACCTCCTTTACCCCCTCCCTCCAACCTTTCCTAGGCCGACCCCTACCCCGCCTTCCTTCCACTACAGACTGATACACTCTTGAAGTCATTCTGTTTCGCTCCATTCTCTCTACATGTCCGAACCACCTCAACAACCCTTCCTCAGCCCTCTGGACAACAGTTTTGGTAATCCCGCACCTCCTCCTAACTTCCAAACTACGAATTCTCTGCATTATATTCACACCACACATTGCCCTCAGACATGACATCTCCACTGCCTCCAGCCTTCTCCTCGCTACAACATTCATCACCCATGCTTCACACCCATATAAGAGTGTTGGTAAAACTATACTCTCATACATTCCCCTCTTTGCCTCCAAGGACAAAGTTCTTTGTCTCCACAGTCTCCTAAGTGCACCACTCACCCTTTTCCCCTCATCAATTCTATGATTCACCTCATCCTTCATAGACCCATCCGCTGACACGTCCACTCCCAAATATCTGAATACATTCACCTCCTCCATACTCTCTCCCTCCAATCTGATATCCACTCTTTCATCACCTAATATTTTTGTTATCCTCATAACCTTACTCTTTCCTGTATTCACTTTCAATTTTTTCTTTTGCACACCCTACCAAATTCATCCACCAATCTCTGCAACTTCTCTTCAGAATCTCCCAAGAGCACAGTGTCATCAGCAAAGAGCAACTGTGACAACTCCCACTTTATGTGTGATTCCTTATCTTTTAACTCCACGCCTCTTGTCAAGACCCTCGCATTTACTTCTCTTACAACCCCATCTATAAATATATTAAACAACCACGGTGACATCACTCATCCCTGTCTAAGGCCTACTTTTACTGGGAAATAATTTCCCTCTTTCCTATGTACTCTAACTTGAGCCTCACTATCCTCGTAAAAACTCTTCACTGCTTTCAGTAACCTACCTCCTACACCATACACCTGCAAAATCTGCCACATTGCCCCCCTATCCACCCTGTCATACGCCTTTTCCAAATCCATAAATGCCACAAAGACCTCTTTAGCCTTATCTAAATACTGTTCACTTATATGTTTCACTGTAAACACCTGGTCCACACACCCCCTACCTTTCCTAAAGCCTCCTTGTTCATCTGCTATCCTATTCTCAGTCTTACTTTTAATTCTTTCAATAATAACTCTACCATACACTTTACCAGGTATACTCAACAGACTTATCCCCCTATAATTTTTGCACTCTCTTTTGTCCCCTTTGCCTTTATATATATATATATATATATATATATATATATATATATATATATATATATATATATATATATATATATATATATATATATATATATATGCGCGTCACGTGTTTAACCGTTGTGGGATCTGATAGTGAGGTGCTGGCCGACCCCTTATATAGCTTCCTTGGATGCTTCACTTTCATAGTTCCTTGATAATGTGAGTAGTCACGAAAGCGCTTGGAATTTCTCTATTCTTTCAGAGTGGTTGTTTTGCATATATATATATATATATATATATATATATATATATATATATATATATATATATATATATATATATATATATATATATATATATATATTTTTTTTTTTTTTTTTTTTTTTTTTTTTTTTTTTTTTTTTTTTTTTTTTTTTTTTTTTTTTTTTTTTTTTTTTTTTTTTTTTTTGCTGTCTAGGAGTATTGCTGGCCTTTGTGTCTCATGCAAGATAACAGGTACATCTTACAGACTGTTTACATTCACTTTACTTTCCTGTGTGTTTCTTAATGGTTTTCATTCCTGTATTTTTTTTTTTTTTTCATTTTTTCCTGGTTTGAGACCGGGATTAGCTGGAGGTTACCTGGAGGCTATTCCGGGGATCAACGCCTCCGCGGCCCGGTCCATGACCAGGCCTCCCGATGGATCAGGGCCTGATTAACTAGGCTGTTACTGCTGGCCGCACGCAGTCCAACATACGAGCCACAGCCCGGCAGATCCGGCACTGACTTTAGGTATCTGTCCAGCTCTCTCTTGAAGGCAGCCAGGGGCTTATTGGCAATTCCCCTAATGCTTGATGGGAGGCTGTTGAACAGTTTTGGGCCCCGGACACTTATGGTGTTTTCCCTTAGTGTACCAATGGAGCCCCTACTTTTTATTGGCGGCATTTTGCATCGCCTGCCCAGTCTTTTACTTTCGTAGGGAGTGATTTCTTTGTGCAGATTTGGGACCATTCCTTCCAAGATTTTCCAAGTGTAGATTATGATATATCTCTCCCTCCTGCGTTCCAACGAGTACAAGTCAAGTGCTTCCAAGCGTTCCCAGTAGTTAAGGTGCTTGACAGAACTTATACGTGCAGTAAAGGATCTCTGTACACACTCTAGATCTGCGATTTCACCTGCTTTGAATGGAGATGTTAATTTACAGCAGTATTCCAGCCTAGAGAGAACAAGTGATTTGAAAAGGATCATCATGGGCTTGGCATCTCTCGTTTTGAAAGTTCTCATTATCCATCCTATCATTTTCTTTGCACGTGCGATCGTGGCACTGTTGTGATCCTTGAAAGTGAGATCCTCAGACATTACTACTCCCATGTACCTTACATTATTTTTCCGCTCTATTGTATGGCCGGAGTCAGTAGTATACTCTGTTCTAGTTTTTATCTCCTCCAGTTTTCCATAACGGAGTAGTTGGAATTTGTCCTCATTGAACATCATATTGTTTACCGTTGCCCACTGGAAAACTTTGTTTATATCTTCTTGGAGGTTAACCGCGTCCTCAGCAGATGACAGCCTCATGCAGATCCTAGTATCATCCGCAAAGGATGATACGGTGCTGTGGTGTATATCTCTGTCTATGTCTGATATGAGGATAAAGAATAAGATGGGGGCGAGTACTGTGCCTTGTGGAACAGAGCTCTTCACTATGGCAGCTTCCGATTTAACTCTGTTGACCACTACTCTTTGTGTTCGATTTGTTAGGAAGTTGAAGATCCATCTCCCCACTTTCCCAGTTATTCCTTTAGCACGTATTTTATGGGCTATTACGCCATGGTCGCATTTGTCAAATGCTTTTGCAAAGTCTGTGTATATTACATCTGCATTCTGATTTTCTTCCAGTGCATCCAAGGCCATGTCATAGTGATCCAGTAGTTGTGAGAGGCAAGAGCGACTTGCCCTGAACCCATGTTGCCCTGGATTGTGCAGATTTTGGGAATCCAGGTGATTTGCAATCCTGCTTCTTAGCACTCTTTCAAATATTTTTATGATGTGGGACGTCAGAGCTATTGGTCTATAGTTCTTAGCTAATGCTTTGCTGCCACCTTTATGGAGTGGGGCTATATCCGTTGTTTTAAGTGACTGTGGAATTTCACCCATGTCCAAGCTCCTCCTCCATAGTGTACTTAGGGCACGCGAGAGGGGCTTCTTGCAGTTCTTAATGAAAACAGAGTTCCACGAGTCTGGGCCAGGGGCTGAGTGCATGGGCATGTTGTCAATGGCTTTTTCGAAATCTATCGGAGTTAGGGTAATGTCGGAAATCTGGCATACATTTATGGAGTTTTGAGGCTTATTCATGAAGAAATCATTTGGGTCGTCGATCCTCAGACCGACTAGTGGTTCACTAAGCACAGAGTCGTACTGGGATTTCAATATTTCGCTCATTTCCTTGTTGTCATCTGTGTAAGTCCCGTCCTGTCTGAGTAAGGGCCCGATACTAGATGTGGTATCTGCCTTGTTTTTGGCATATGAAAAGAAATATTTTGAATTTCTTTCAATTTCACTGATAGCTTTAAGCTCCTCCTGCCTCTCCTGGTTCCTGTAAGAGTCATTTAACTTAAGTTCGATAGTTTCCACTTCCCTGGTCAGCGCCTCCTTTCGTGTATCAGATATTCTAGCACTCCTGAGGAGCTCAGTGACTCTTCATCGTCTTCTGTAGAGGGAGCGTCTTTCTCTCCCAGTTTACTCCTGCTCTTCTTCTTTCTTAGGGGAATATGCCTAGAACATGCTTCGGCTACCAGGAAGTTGATCCTTTCAAGGCACTGGTTTGGATCCATGTCATTTAAGACATCTTCCCAACATGTTTCGTATAGGACATGGTTTACCTGGTCCCAGTTGATGTTCTTGTTGTTGAAGTTGTATTTTGTGAAGACACCTTCACAGGTACATACATTCTGCTGATCAGGACCCCTATGCATGTACGTCTGGACTTCGATTAGGTTGTGATCGGAATTAGTTGTTTTTTATATTCTTATGTCTCTTATCAGGTCCTCATTATTTGTGAAGATAAGGTCAAGTGTGTTTTCTAGTCTTGTTGGCTCCACTATCTGCTGGCTTAAGGTGTGTTTTTCGCAGAGACTTAGTAGCTCATGTGTGTGTGACCTTTCATCTGTGCTACCTCCGGGGATTGTTTCAGCTATAACATTATTTGCTACATTCTTCCATTTTGTATGCCTTAGGTTGAAATCACCAAGCAGTAAGATGTTTGGGGATGGAGCTGGAAGGTTTTCCAAACAGTAATCAATTTTCAGTAGCTGTTCCTTGAACTGTTGTGAGGTTGCATCTGGTGGCTTGTATACAACCACAATGACTAGGTTTTGGTTCTCGATCTTTATTGATAGAACTTCAACTACCTCATTTGTGGTGTTCAGCAACTCCGTGCATACAGGATGTGGGGACGATGGCGGTAATCATAATATAGCCTGTGCATAATTATCTCATCTTAGAAAGTTAAGCGGTATTTGATTAAATAGTAGTTCATCTGTTGTGTTAAGTGTGAGAAAGAACGCCTGGGATACTGAATGAAGATATTTACAGAGAAGCGGACAACGAGGAAGAACAGACGACTGAGAGAAACATGTCTTGAGCAATGAAAGGATCACATTTAACCTATTGAAATGGTCTAATCCTTTTAATCTCTTAATTTTAATATTACTCCTTAATTTTCATCGTACTAGCTTTACGTCATTATATCGTTATAATGAGGCAATATAGAAACAGTTATGCTGTTAAAAAATGACAGTAACGGCTTAATTGCATGACAGTAATGAAGGTAATAATTCCACTTGGACTGGGTAGCATTATGTTGGTAATCGACTACCGTCACTATAATGACTAATAATATAACAGTATCAGCACAACAATAAGGAAACTAATGAGCCAGACTAACGTACAGAATGACAGTGTGAGAATGACGAGAAAATTAAAATCGAATAACACGTGTTGGGAACAGTAACATGAGAATGAAAATGAAAGAATAAAAATGGGAGAGTAAGGAAAGGGTAACAACCTGAGAGGAACGCGAGGTGGCCCCCACGCAAGATCACAAACCTTGTGTTATAATCTCAGTAATCAGTACCATGGTTCCCTCACCCCCCTCCCTCTCTCTCTCTCTCTCTCTCTCTCTCTCTCTCTCTCTCTCTCTCTCTCTCTCTCTCTCTGTCTCTCTCTCTCTCTCTCTCTCTCTCTCTCTCTCTCTCTCTGCCTCCTATCTCCCTCTTTTCCTCAGTCCAAGACCCTTAGACCCTTCCCTTCCTCTCTCCATCCAAGACCCTCTCTCCCCCTCTATCCCTTCCTTTAAGACCCCTCTATCCCTCCCTTCAAGACCCTTTCTCTATCCTTCCCTCTCTCCCTCCCTTCAAAGACCCTTCCTCTATCCCTCCCTCTCTCCCTCCCTTCAAGACACTTCCTCTGTCCTTCCCTCCAGTACCCTTCCTCCCTCTAAGATCCATCTTCCCTTCAATACCCCTCCTCCCTCCCTCCCTCCCTCCCTCTCCCTCTCTCTCTCTCTCTCTCTCTCTCTCTCTCTCTCTCTCTCTCTCTCTCTCTCTCTCTCTCTCTCTCTCTCTCTCTCTCTCTCTCTCTCTCTCTCTCTCTCTCTCTCAAATCCTGCTTCCCTTCCTCCCTCTCTCCAAGACCCTTTTTGCCTCCCTCTTTCCAAAACCCTTCTTCCTTCCAAGACCCTTTTTCGTCCTCTCCTTCCAAGACCATCCCTTCCTCTCCCCCTCCAAAACGTTTTCTCCTTTCTATCCCTCCAGAACTCCCACCCACTGACCTTCCAAGACACTTCAACTCACGCTCCCTCCCTCCAAAATCTTAGCATCAACCAACCCTTCACGACCCTAGCACTCACTGCACCCACCAAGACCCTATCACCCCACTCACCCTCCTAGACCCTATCACCCACTCACCCTCCAAGACCCCTCCATGCCTAACACTAACCTAACTCCCACTCACTAACCCTTCATGCATGCATTTCAGTCTGCCTGTGTGCTTATCCTTTTGCCTGCCATCCTGGGTGCTTGCCTACCTGCGTCTCTCTGCTTCTCATGCTTTACTTGCCTGCCATCCTGGGTGCTTGTCTACCCGCGTCTCTCTACTTGTCATGCTTTACTTGCCTGCCATCCTGGGTGCTTGTCTACCTGTGTCTCTCTATTTCTCATGCTTTACTTGCCTGCCATCCTGGGTGCTTGTCTACCTGCGTCTCTCTGCTTCTCATGCTTTACTTGCCTGCCATCCTGGGTGCTTGTCTACCTGTGTCTCTCTATTTCTCATGCTTTACTTGCCTGCCATCCTGGGTGCTTGTCTATCCGCGTCTCTCTGCTTCTCATGCTTTACTTGCCTACCATCCTGGGTGCTTGTCTACCTGTGTCTCTCTGCTTCTCATGCTTTACTTGCCTGCCATCCTGGGTGCTTGTCTATCCGCGTCTCTCTGCTTCTCATGCTTTACTTGCCTACCATCCTGGGTGCTTGTCTACCCGCGTCTCTCTGCTTCTCATGCTTTACTTGATTGCCATCCTGGGTGCTTGTCTACCCGCGTCTCTCTACTTGTCATGCTTTACTTGCCTGCCATCCTGGGTGCTTGTCTACCCGCGTCTCTCTGCTTCTCATGCCTTACTTGCCTGCCAGCTCCCAGAGAGAGAGCTTACCCCAACTACTAACCCTCTTCTCTTTCTCCTTGAGATGTGCCATCTTAAGAGTACCAGGAAGTCTTACTGAAGACACCTTGTGTAAGGAGAACAATCTTACCACATCTCGAGACACGAGATCAGTCTCTCTACAAACTGACACACAAGAATAATATTTCCACAGCTTGATACAAAATATCAGTATTTTCACAGATGACTCAAACGGAGATCAATCTTTCCAAAACCTGACACACAAGGAGCTCAGTCTTTCCACTCCCTTAATAATAATAATACCTTTATTTACTACAAGTACATGTACAAGGTATACAGGCCTAGCTGACATCAATGGCATACTACTGTGTAGAAAGCCCCTTGTTATGCTGAGCATTTCGGGCAAATTAGGTCAGTTTTGTCCCAGGATGCGACCCACACCAGTCGACTACCATCCAGGTACCCATTTTACTGATGGGTGAACAGACAACCGGTGTAAGAAAACTCGTCCAATATTTCCACCTCTTCGCCGGGAATCGAACCCGGACCCTCACCGTGTAAAGCGAGAGCTTTTGCCACCAGGCCACAGGGCACTTTCGCAACAGTACACTTCATTCTTCACAGAGTGTAACAACCAAACGTTCCAGACAAGCCCTCCACTTTCCTTTTGTATTTCCCCCTCCGAGCGAACGTATATACAAATGAGCTCTTTTTTCTCCACCAGTTTTTGTTTGTAAAGAATTTGCTGGGAAGTTAAGGCTGAAGAGGTCAATTACGTGGGAGGGAGCCAGAGGAGCAGTAGCAGCAACTGATGCTCAACGTGTGTGGTGAGATCAACTACTCAACACTACAAAAACGTTCTCTACAGCTTAATATACTAATTATTTTGTGAGTAATGAGTCAAAACACTCTAATAGTCCTGATGTTAACAAATGAAATATGAATACTCTCTTTTTGTGATAAATGGCCACTCGCACACCCTAAAATATTAAAAATGATTATCACGTTATTTTTGCTGATATTTTCGATGCTTAGCTTAAAATTAGTCATACAAACGTAGTTTTACGTCAGTATTTAGATAGGAAATTTAATAATGAGTTGTCTGAGAGAGAGTTGGGAGTAGGAGTGGGCCACCCAAGACGAGGCAAGGTGGGTGTCGCGTCTGGCCGGGCCTGGGGTTCACTGTCTCCTCGCAGCGCTGCGCCCTCCACTTTCCCACCTGCTGCTCCTCCCGCATTTTTTTATGAATGAGTATGACGGCTTGAATAGTTTTTATTGGGAATCTCTGATAGGGTTATCTTATGGCCGTATTTATTAGGTATGCCCATCCTGGTTAGATAACTATGCTTTTAACTGTTCCTTCCCTGCAGATAGCTTCCGTGCAATATATTAAGATTTTTCCTATGATAATTTTTCAGTTTTGCTCCCAGTAGTCAAATTTATGATCAGTTAGACTTCTTTTTTATTTTATGTTTTACATGGTTATAAATGTTTAAGATTCCAGAAGCAATAAAGATTAAATGGAGGCAGATCAATCTGAGGTACACTACACTCATTACTTGATCCTACATGATGTTAAGGGTAGTCTTACTTCACATGATGTTAAGGGTAGTCTTACTTCACATGATGTTAAGGGTAGTCTTACTTCACATGATGTTAAGGGTAGTCTTACTTCACATGATGTTAAGGGTAGTCTTACTTCACATGATGTTAAGGGTAGTCTTACTTCACATGATGTTAAGGGTAGTCTTACTTCACATGATGTTAAGGGTAGTCTTACTTCACATGATGTTAAAGGTAGTCTTACTTCACATGATGTTAAGGGTAGTCTTACTTCACATGATGTTAAGGGTAGTCTTACTTCACATGATGTTAAGGGTAGTCTTACTTCACATGATGTTAAGGGTAGTCTTACTTCACATGATGTTAAGGGTAGTCTTACTTCACATGATGTTAAGGGTAGTCTTCACATGATGTTAAGGGTAGTCTTCACATGATATTAAGGGTAGTCTTACTTCACATGATGTTAAGGGTAGTCTTACTTCACATAATGTTAATGGTAGTCTTCACATGATGTTAAGGGTAGTCTTACTTCACATGATGTTAAGGGTAGTCTTACTTCACATGATGTTAAGGGTAGTCTTACTTCACATGATGTTAAGGGTAGTCTTACTTCACATGATGTTAAGGGTAGTCTTACTTCACATGATGTTAAGGGTAGTCTTCACATGATGTTAAGGGTAGTCTTCACATGATATTAAGCGTAGTCTTACTTCACATGATGATAAGGGTAGTCTTACTTCACATGATGTTAAGGGTAGTCTTACTTCACATAATGTTAATGGTAGTCTTCACATGATGTTAAGGGTAGTCTTACTTCACATGATATTAAGGGTAGTCTTACTTCACATAATGTTAATGGTAGTCTTCACATAATATTAAGGGTAGCCTTACTTTACATGATGTTAAGGGTAGTCTTACTTCACATAATGTTAAGGGTAGTCTTACTTCACATAATGTTAAAGGTAGTCTTACTTCACATGATGTTAAAGGTAGTCTTACTTCACATGATGTTAAGGGTAGTCTTCACATGATGTTAAGGTAAGGGTAGTCTTACTTCACATAATGTTTAGGATAGTCTTGCTTCACATGATGTTAAGGGTAGTCTTACTTCACATGATGTTAAGGTAAGGGTAGTCTTACTTCACATGATGTTAAGGGTAGTCTTCACATGATGTTAAGGTAAGGGTAGTCTTACTTCGCATGATGTTGAGGGTAGTCTTACTTCACATGATGTTGAGGGTAGTCTTACTTCACATGATGTTGAGGGTAGTCTTACTTCACATGATGTTAAGGGTAGTCTTACTTCACATGATGTTAAGGGTAGTCTTCACATGATATTAAGGGTAGTCTTACTTCACATGATGTTAAGGTAAGGGTAGTCTTACTTCACATTATGTTGAGGGTAGTCTACTTCACATGATGTTAAAGGTAGTCTTACTTCACATGATGTTAAGGGTAGTCTTCACATGATATTAAGGGTAGTCTTACTTCACATGATGTTAAGGTAAGGGTAGTCTTACTTCACATTATGTTAAGGGTAGTCTACTTCACATGATGTTAAGGGTAGTCTTACTTCACATGATGTTGAGGGTAGTCTTCACATGATGTTTACCTGGAGATGGTTTCGGGGGGTCAACGCCGCCGCGGCTCGGTCTGAGACCATTCCTCGTGGTGGACCAGGGCCTAATCAACCAGGCTGTTACTGCTGGCCGCACGCAAACTGACGTACGAACCACAATCCGGCTGGTCAGGTACTGACTTTAGGTGCCTGTCCAGTGCCTTCTTGAAGACAGTCAGGGGTCTATTGGTAATCCCCCTTATGTATGCTGGGAGGCAGTTAAACAGTCTTGGGCTCCTGACACTTACTGTGTTGTCTCATATTGTATTCGTGGCGTCCCTGTTTTTCATTGGGGGAATGTTGCATCTCCTGCCGAGTCTTTTGCTTTCATAGGGAGTGAATTTCTTGTGCAAATTTGATATTAATCCCTCTAGGATTTTCCAGGTGTATATTATCATGTATCTCTCTCGCCTGCGTTCCAGGGAATACAAATCAAGGGCCTTCAACCGTTCCCAGTAATTTAGGTGCCTTATCGTGAAAGTTCTTTGTACACTCTCCAGGTCAGAAATTTCGCCTGCCTTGAAGGGGACAGTTAGTGTATAGCAGTATTCCAGCCTAGAGAGAAAAAGCGATTTGAAGAGAATCATCATGGGCTTGGCGTCCCTAGTTTTGAAGGTTCTCATTATCCATTTTATCATTTTTCCTCTCAGATGCGGTAGATACATTGTTGTGGCCTTTGAAGGCGAGATCCTTTGACATTATCACTCCCAGGTCCTTCACATTACTTTTTCTATTGTATGGTTAGAATTTGTCGTATACCCTGATACAATTTTAATTTCCTCAAGTTTTCCATATCTGAGTAGTTGAAATTTTTCTTCATTGAACTTCATATTATTTTGAGTGACCCATGTGAAGATTTGGTTGATGTCTGCTTGGAGTCTCGCGGTGTCTTCGATGGAGGACACAGTCATGGCAATCCGGGTGTCATCCGCAAAGGAAGACACGGACATCTCTGTCTATGCCAGATATGAGGATGAGGAATAGAATGGGAGCGAGTACTGTGCCTTGCGGAACAGAGCTTTTCGCCGTAGCTGCCTGAGACTTTACTCTGTTTACTGTTACTCTTTGTGTTCTATTTGTCAGGAAGTTATAGATCCATCTACAAACTTTTCCTGTTATTCCTTTATCACTCATTTTGTGCGCTATTACACCATAGTCACATTTATCGAAAGCTTTTGCAAAGTCTGTGAATACTACATCTGTATTTTGTTTATCCACTACAATATCCAGGACCTTGTCATAGTGGCCCAGTAGCTGGGACAGGCAGGAGCGACCTGCTATAAACCCGTGTTGCCCTGGGTTGTGTAATTGATGGGTATCTAGGTGGTTGGTGATCTTACTTCTTAGAACTCTTTCAAAGATTGTTATGATATGGGATATTAGTGCTATCGGTGTGTAGTTCTTTGCTGTACTGCCACCTTTGTGGAATGGGGCTATGTCTGTTGTTTTTAGCGAGTGTTGGATGACCCCTGTGTTGAGGGTAGTCTTGCTTAACATGATGTTAAGGGTAGTCTTCACATCATGATGAGGGTAGTCTTACTTCACATGATGTTGAGGGTAGTCTTCACATGATGTTAAGGGTAGTCATACCTCACATGATGTTGAGGGTAGTCTTACTTCACATGATGTTGAAGGTAGTCTTATTTCAAATGATGTTGAGGGTAGTCTTACTTCACGTGATGTTAAGGGAAATCTTACTTCACATGATGTTGAGGGTAGTCTTACTTCACATGATGTTGAGGGTAGTCTTAATTCACGTGATAAGGGTATTCTTACTTCACATGATGTTAAGGGTAGTCATACCTCACATGATGTTGAGGGTAGTCTTACTTCACATGATGTTGAAGGTAGTCTTATTTCAAATGATGTTGAGGGTAGTCTTACTTCACGTGATGTTAAGGGAAATCTTACTTCACATGATGTTGAGGGTAGTCTTACTTCACATGATGTTGAGGGTAGTCTTAATTCACGTGATAAGGGTATTCTTACTTCACATGATGGTGAGGGTAGTCTTACTTCACATAATGCTAAAGGTAGTCTTACTTCACATGATGTTGAGGGTAGTCTTACTTCACATGATGTTAAAGGTAGTCTTACTTCACATGATGGTGAGGGTAGTCTTACTTCACATGATGTTGAGGGTAGTCTTACTTCACATGATGTTGAGGGTAGTCTTAATTCACGTGATGTTAAGGGTATTCTTACTTCACATGATGGTGAGGGTAGTCTTACTTCACATGATGTTGAGGGTAGTCTTAATTCACGTGATGTTAAGGGTATTCTTACTTCACATGATGTTGAGGGTAGTCTTACTTCACATGATGTTGAGGGTAGTCTTAATTCGCGTGATGTTAAGGGTATTCTTACTTCACATGATGTTGAGGGTAGTCTTACTTCACATAATGTTGAGGGTAGTCTTAATTCACGTGATGTTAAGGGTAGTCTTACTTCACATGATGTTGAGGGTAGTCTTACTTCACATGATGTTAAGGGTAGTCTTACTTCACATAATGTTAAAGGTAGTCTTACTTCACATGATGTTGAGGGTAGTCTTACTTCACATGATGTTGAGGGTAGTCTTACTTCACATGATGTTGAGGGTAGTCTTACTTCACATGATAGAGGTAGTCTTACTTCACATGATGTTGAGGGTAGTCTTACTTCACATGATGTTGAGGGTAGTCTTAATTCACGTGATGTTAAGGGTAGTCTTACTTCACATGATGTTGAGGGTAGTCTTACTTCACATGATGTTGAGGGTAGTCTTACTTCACATGATGTTAGAGGTAGTCTTACTTCACATGATGTTGAGGGTAGTCTTACTTCACATGATGTTGAGGGTAGTCTTACTTCACATGATGTTAAGGGTAGTCTTACTTCACATAATGTTAAAGGTAGTCTTACTTCACATGATGTTGAGGGTAGTCTTACTTCACATGATGTTAAAGGTAATCTTACTTCACATGATGTTGAGGGTAGTCTTACTTCACATAATGTTGAAGGTAGTCTTATTTCACAAGATGTTGAGGGTAGTCTTACTTCACATAATGTTAAAGGTAGTCTTACTTCACATGATGTTGAGGGTAGTCTTCACGTGATGTTAAGGGTAGTCTTGCTTCACATGATGGTGAGGGTAGTCTTACTTCACGTGATGTTAAGGGTAGTCTTACTTCACATGATGGTGAGGGTAGTCTTCACATGATGTTGAGGGTAGTCTTACTTCACATGATGTTGAGGGTAGTCTTACTTCACATGATGTTGAGGGTAGTCTTACTTCACATGATGTTGAGGGTAGTCTTCACATGATGTTGAGGGTGGTCTTACTTCACGTGATGTTAAGGGTAGTCTTGCTTCACATGATGGTGAGGGTAGTCTTACTTCACGTGATGTTAAGGGTAGTCTTACTTCACATGATGTTGAGGGTAGTCTTCACATGATGGTGAGGGTAGTCTTACTTCACATGATGTTGAGGGTAGTCTTCACATGATGGTGAGGGTAGTCTTACTTCACATGATGGTGAGGGTGGTCTTACTTCACGTGATGTTAAAGGTAGTCTTACTTCACATGATGGTGAGGGTATTCTTCACAAGATGTTGAGGGTAGTCTTACTTCACATGATGTTGAGGGTAGTCTTACTTCACATGATGTTAAAGGTAGTCTTACTTCACATGATGTTAAAGGTAGTCCTACTTCACATGATGTTAAGGGTAGTCTTCACATGATGTTAAAGGTAGTCTTACTTCACATGATGTTGAGGGTAGTCTTACTTCACATGATGTTAAGGGTAGTCTTACTTCACATGATGTTGAGGGTAGTCTTACTTCACATGATGTTGAGGGTAGTCTTACTTCACATGATGTTGAGGGTAGTCTTACTCCAAGATACCTAGCAAGCGGACTTTGCTAACCATGGCATAAGAACTAATTAATTAAACTCGTCATTAACCTGAACATTGAAGTTGAAACTCTAAAGTGTTTCTTTCCATCTGGATTAATATCAAGACTTTTCGGTCCGTTCTGAATGATTATCAAGACGTTTTGGTCCGTCCTAAATTTTATCAAGACTTTTCGGTCCATCCTGAACCGTTATTAAATCTTCCTTGTTGGTTTATCCGTCAGGGAAACACGTGACATAA
This sequence comes from Cherax quadricarinatus, assembly GCF_038502225.1. NCBI lineage: Eukaryota > Metazoa > Arthropoda > Malacostraca > Decapoda > Parastacidae > Cherax > Cherax quadricarinatus. Next base: position 33,872,843 of record NC_091316.1, on the reverse strand, counting down.
ATATTGACCATAGGATGACCCGTCCTGTGGTGTCGGTCCTGTGGAGGGGCTTGGCAACACTGAAAATAGTATACAATACCGACAAGTTGATGAATAAGACACATATTCAACTGTTGTACATGTGTCTTACTCATCAACTCTTGTACATGTGTCTTACTCATCAGCTTGTCGGTATTTTATATCATTTTCTACATAGCTGTCAGACACAGCAGCACAATACAATGGTATCTTGGTACAGAGGACATCTTCCACAACTTCATCACTTAACTATTAGTTATGAGTGAGAAGTGTTGGATTCCAGAGGGATTTGCCTAGCATGGGCCAGTAGGCTTGCTGCAGTGCTCCTCAGTTCTCACCTTGCTTCTACTAGTTAACCCCGCCACTTGCGAAGTCTTCGATATCTTCCACCTCACCTTCGGCAGTAATTAAGGTTCTTTCTCATACTACAGCTTCATATCGTTCCAGACCATGGAGCTGAAGTCTTTTCCAGGCTGAGGGACTGACACTTCGAACGATTTCTCCAAGGTTGATGGACTATTTACATCATCTTTACTTCGCCACTACTGCTACCTGCAATACATTCTCCTCCGTACTTGACAGATGAAGCCTACCGCGTAGGTGAAACATTTCAGCTACAAAGATACTCAACTGTTGCACATGTATCTACTCATCTTGGTGTCTAAGGAGACATATTCAAGGGTGATGGGAGGGGGTGGGGGCGAATGTCAGTGGTCTCTGGCAGCAGCTACCGATAGCTTACTCGTGCTGAACTCATTGATGTGAATATACATCAGGATACGAATGAGAGAGGTGAAAAGAAGTTAGAAGTCAACCAAGATCAGATTAAGAGATATTAGGAGACAGCAAAGGCCAGGTCAGGAGACATAAGGGAACAACCATGGCCAGGAGGGTAGGAGAGAGCCAAGGTCGCCAGGTCAAGAAGACCTTGGCTGGTGTCGAGTGTAAGCTTCTTTAAAAACCAGTGAATAAACAGTAACAAGACCGCTTTATGCTCAGGAGTACGAGTTCTGTTGTCATCGTCTCGTGCAATAGTTTGTTTATATTGAGACAGAAAAGTATAGGTACAGGTTAGGATAATTCTACGTGGTAGAATTTAGCAGCATTTGGTTTCAGCATCTTTGATATGTAAAGGGTATTCACATAAGTATTTCACTCTCATTTACATTACAAATATGCATACATGTGACGTAAACAGGTGCATCGTCATGCTGTACTAATGTTATAGCCCCAGACTGATTTTGGTATTTATTTAATTAGTTATTCTATTATGTGAAGACTTTTGTAGGTGTGTGTATACTCAGCGATTTGTGTTTGCCTCAGTCTCAGTAGCTGCCCGAGCCTTTTCGGTCAGTTAAGAAAGCTAATCATTTGGATTGCACAGGTCGTTTATTTAAAAAAAAGAAGCCATTGTATGTTGAATAGCTTGCTAAATTTGTGCTGTTGAGCTCAGTTCCTTGGACCTTCCTCTTTACTTTCAGTTGACTTACCTTAATTATTTCATATTTATGCATGAACCACTGTATGGAACCAGCATATCTGCATAATCTTGTAGTTGTTTCCACTTGACTACTCGCGCATTAAAGGCATGTTTCCTGACATCACTATAACTGAGCTGGGTGCTCAGTTATCATCCGTGTTCTCTTTTCTGGACTCTTCCCTACTGAAGTGTAATTATATTCGCAACCAAAGTGCTAAACCTTTTCTTGGTGAGAGATCTGTCTTCGTCTACCCTGTCAATACTCAAATTTATCTTTTGTGGCGATCATAGCACCCTAAATAGCCCCTAGCTGTTAACCATTACTGAACTTACGAGGCCCCTGAATATCAATAGTTGAGTGTTGAGGTAATTTTTTCTGGCGAATTTCACTTTTTTCTGTAGAAATTCTTATTTAGGTTTATTCTCGTGTTTAGTTCCATTGTGATTCTCATTTTTTTATCTGTTTTAACCAGTGTCTTCATCAACCTTATCTATACCTGTAAGTATCTTGTATGTTGTGAACATGTTGTTTCTTCGCATTTGTTTCTCCAGAGTCAGCTTTTAATGGTTTATCCTTGTATGAAATCAGTTCCTATTGTACGGTGTTCAGACTCGTTCCTCGTCATTATTACTCAAAAGTTAAAGAGATATGTCGTATATCTTTGAATGTTCAGCTTCTATCTGCATGTCGTCTTTAGACTCCCTTGAATACCTTTCATTCTTGTCTGGTTATTGTGAGTACAGTTAGGTGGCATGTCTGTCTTGTGATAAAGGAACGAAGATCGCACCTCCACCACTCCTCTAACTGAATAATCATTCCTAATAATTTTTCTTATTAATTATATGCGTCCTTGTCATATCCCTTGAGTTTTGAGTGATGACGTCTGATCTGCGTTGCTCCAGGAACATAAACCCCAGTTTGTGTAGACTTTTGTTTCCTCTGTCACCAATCAATGGGAGTGACTCTGAGTTTCTCCAGGTTTGATTTATTTGGCAAGGTGTGTGTGCGTGTGCCTGTGCTTCACGAAAACCGCTGGGTAATCTGTTGGTGCCAGCGCTCTTTGAATGCTAAAAACTTTCTTCTTTCCTGTTATTGGAAGAATGAAAGAAAGTAGATAGAATCAGAACATGCAAAATACCTAGAGTGCAGAAACGCGATAGATAATCACCCACTTTTTACCAGAAAAATTGCTAAAACAAGATATACGGAAACTACTTTTATGTGAGTTAAGTGATGCTGAGTAATATTGATGATAAGTTTAGTTATTGATGTTGAATAAGTTTAATCATCGATGTTAATCAAATTTAGTTATGGGTTAATAGTCTAGATGTTGGTTATAAAATTGAGCTATTGATGTTAATTAAGTTTAATTATTAATTAGTGTTGTTATTGTAGTTGATCTTTATATGTTGTATAAAAATAATGTAGTTCAATTATAGATGCATAATGTTAGTGATGTAGTTGAATCATTGTTGTTGTTGAACATTACTAATGAAATAGCTAATCTCAAAGTTTTATTTTTGTCTGGCCATGCAAACATTTGTATAACCCAGTGTACACAGTGTACACAGTGTACACAGTGTACACAGTGTACACAGTGAACACAGTGTACACAGTGAACACAGTGCACACAGTGCACACAGTATACACAGTGTACACAGTGTACACAGTGTACACAGTGAACACAGTGTACACAGTGAACACAGTGCACACAGTGTACACAGTGTACACAGTGTACACAGTGAACACAGTGTACACAGTGAACACAGTGTACACAGTGAACACAGTGTACACAGTGTACACAGGGTACACAGGGTACACAGTGTACACAGTGTACAAAGTGTACACAGTGTACACAGGGTACACAGGGTACACAGTGAACACAGTGTACACAGTGTACACAGTGTACACAGTGTACACAGGGTACACAGTGTACACAGTGTACCCTGTGTACACAGTGTACACAGGGTACACAGTGTACACAGTGTACACAGTGTACACAGTGTACAAAGTGTACACAGTGTACACAGGGTACACAGTGTACACAGTGTACACAGGGTACACAGTGTACACAGTGTACACAGTGTACACAGTGTACACAGTATACACAGTACAGTAGATAATAAAAATGTAATATATCTTATAATACTAAATGCAGTATAACTTCATGCAAAATACAATGTCATACAACATACAGTATGGCACTTATCACAGTTTATATGGATGCTAAAAAGTTGTGAATAAACTCTTTATCAGTTTTGAACAATGAAGGCGGGGGTGGGAGGGTTGTTGGTGGAGGCGGGGGTGGGAGGGTTGTTGGTGGAGGCGGGGGTGGGAGGGTTGTTGGTGGAGGCGGGGGTGGGAGGGTTGGTGGTGGAGGCGGGGGCGGGAGGGTTGTTGGAGGCGGGGGTGGGAGGGTTGTTGGTGGAGGCGGGGGTGGGAGGGTTGTTGGTGGAGGCGGGGGCGGGAGGGTTGTTGGTGGAGGCGGGGGTGGGAGGGTTGTTGGTGGAGGCGGGGGCGGGAGGGTTGTTGGTGGAGGCGGGGGTGGGAGGGTTGTTGGTGGAGGCGGGGGTGGGAGGGTTGTTGGTGGAGGCGGGGGTGGGAGGGTTGTTGGTGGAGGCGGGGGTGGGAGGGTTGTTGGTGGAGGCGGGGGTGGGAGGGTTGTTGGTGGAGGCGGGGGTGGGAGGGTTGTTGGTGGAGGCGGGGGTGGGAGGGTTGTTGGTGGAGGCGGGGGTGGGAGGGTTGTTGGGGGAGGCGGGGGTGGGAGGGTTGGTGGTGGAGGCGGGGGTGGGAGGGTTGTTGGTGGAGGCGGGGGTGGGAGGGTTGTTGGTGGAGGCGGGGGTGGGAGGGTTGTTGGTGGAGGCGGGGGAGGGAGGGTTGTTGGTGGAGGCGGGGGTGGGAGGGTTGTTGGTGGAGGCGGGGGTGGGAGGGTTGTTGGTGGAGGCGGGGGTGGGAGGGTTGTTGGTGGAGGCGGGGGTGGGAGGGTTGTTGGTGGAGGCGGGGGTGGGAGGGTTGTTGGTGGAGGCGGGGGCGGGAGGGTTGTTGGTGGAGGCGGGGGCGGGAGGGTTGTTGGTGGAGGCGGGGGTGGGAGGGTTGTTGGTGGAGGCGGGGGCGGGAGGGTTGTTGGTGGAGGCGGGGGTGGGAGGGTTGTTGGTGGAGGCGGGGGTGGGAGGGTTGTTGGTGGAGGCGGGGGTGGGAGGGTTGTTGGTGGAGGCGGGGGTGGGAGGGTTGTTGGTGGAGGCGGGGGTGGGAGGGTTGTTGGTGGAGGCGGGGGTGGGAGGGTTGTTGGTGGAGGCGGGGGCGGGAGGGTTGTTGGTGGAGGCGGGGGCGGGAGGGTTGTTGGTGGAGGCGGGGGCGGGAGGGTTGTTGGTGGAGGCGGGGGTGGAAGGGTTGTTGGTGGAGGCGGGGGTGGGAGGGTTGTTGGTGGAGGCGGGGGTGGGAGGGTTGTTGGTGGAGGCGGGGGCGGGAGGGTTGTTAGTGGAGGCGGGGGTGGGAGGGTTGTTGGTGGAGGCGGGGGTGGGAGGGTTGTTGGTGGAGGCGGGGGTGGGAGGGTTGTTGGTGGAGGCGGGGGCGTGGAGGCGGGGGTGGGAGGGTTGTTGGTTGGGAGGGTTGTTGGTGGAGGCGGGGGTGGGAGGGTTGTTGGTGGAGGCGGGGGTGGGAGGGTTGTTGGTGGAGGCGGGGGTGGGAGGGTTGTTGGTGGAGGCGGGGGTGGGTGGGTTGTTGGGGGGGGGGGGGGGGGGAGGGTTGTTGGTGGAGGCGGGGGTGGGAGGGTTGTTGGTGGAGGCGGGGGTGGGAGGGTTGTTGGTGGAGGCGGGGGCGGGAGGGTTGTTGGTGGAGGCGGGGGTGGGAGGGTTGTTGGTGGAGGCGGGGGTGGGAGGGTTGTTGGTGGAGGCGGGGGTGGGAGGGTTGTTGGTGGAGGCGGGGGTGGGAGGGTTGTTGGTGGAGGCGGGGGTGGGAGGGTTGTTGGTGGAGGCGGGGGTGGGAGGGTTGTTGGTGGAGGCGGGGGCGGGAGGGTTGTTGGTGGAGGCGGGGGCGGGAGGGTTGTTGGTGGAGGCGGGGGCGGGAGGGTTGTTGGTGGAGGCGGGGGCGGGAGGGTTGTTGGTGGAGGCGGGGGTGGGAGGGTTGTTGGTGGAGGCGGGGGTGGGAGGGTTGTTGGTGGAGGCGGGGGTGGGAGGGTTGTTGGTGGAGGCGGGGGTGGGAGGGTTGTTGGTGGAGGCGGGGGTGGGAGGGTTGTTGGTGGAGGCGGGGGTGGGAGGGGTGTTGGTGGAGGCGGGGGTGGGAGGGTTGTTGGTGGAGGCGGGGGCGGGAGGGTTGTTGGTGGAGGCGGGGGCGGGAGGGTTGTTGGTGGAGGCGGGGGTGGGAGGGTTGTTGGTGGAGGCGGGGGTGGGAGGGTTGTTGGTGGAGGCGGGGGTGGGAGGGTTGTTGGTGGAGGCGGGGGTGGGAGGGTTGTTGGTGGAGGCGGGGGCGGGAGGGTTGTTAGTGGAGGCGGGGGTGGGAGGGTTGTTGGTGGAGGCGGGGGTGGGAGGGTTGTTGGTGGAGGCGGGGGTGGGAGGGTTGTTGGTGGAGGCGGGGGCGGGAGGGTTGTTGGTGGAGGCGGGGGCGGGAGGGTTGTTGGTGGAGGCGGGGGTGGGAGGGTTGTTGGTGGAGGCGGGGGTGGGTGGGTTGTTGGTGGTGGGGGGGGGGGGAGGGTTGTTGGTGGAGGCGGGGGTGGGAGGGTTGTTGGTGGAGGCGGGGGCGGGAGGGTTGTTGGTGGAGGCGGGGGCGGGAGGGTTGTTGGTGGAGGCGGGGGCGGGAGGGTTGTTGGTGGAGGCGGGGGTGGGAGGGTTGTTGGTGGAGGCGGGGGTGGGAGGGTTGTTGGTGGAGGCGGGGGTGGGAGGGTTGTTGGTGGAGGCGGGGGCGGGAGGGTTGTTAGTGGAGGCGGGGGCGGGAGGGTTGTTGGTGGAGGCGGGGGCGGGAGGGTTGTTGGTGGAGGCGGGGGCGGGAGGGTTGTTGGTGGAGGCGGGGGCGGGAGAGTTGTTAGTGGAGGCGGGGGTGGGAGGGTTGTTGGTGGAGGCGGGGGTGGGAGGGTTGTTGGTGGAGGCGGGGGTGGGAGGGTTGTTGGTGGAGGCGGGGGCGGGAGGGTTGTTAGTGGAGGCGGGGGTGGGAGGGTTGTTGGTGGAGGCGGGGGTGGGAGGGTTGTTGGTGGAGGCGGGGGTGGGTGGGTTGTTGGTGGAGGCGGGGGTGGGAGGGTTGTTGGTGGAGGCGGGGGTGGGAGGGTTGTTGGTGGAGGCGGGGGTGGGAGGGTTGTTGGTGGAGGCGGGGGTGGGAGGGTTGTTGGTGGTGGAGGCGGGGGCGGGAGGGTTGTTGGTGGAGGCGGGGGCGGGAGGGTTGTTGGTGGAGGCGGGGGTGGGAGGGTTGTTGGTGGAGGCGGGGGTGGGAGGGTTGTTGGTGGAGGCGGGGGCGGGAGGGTTGTTGGTGGAGGCGGGGGCGGGAGGGTTGTTGGTGGAGGCGGGGGCGGGAGGGTTGTTGGTGGAGGCGGGGGCGGGAGGGTTGTTGGTGGAGGCGGGGGTGGGAGGGTTGTTGGTGGAGGCGGGGGTGGGAGGATTGTTGGTGGAGGCGGGGGTGGGTGGGTTGTTAGTGGAGGCGGGGGTGGGAGGGTTGTTGGTGGAGGCGGGGGTGGGAGGGTTGTTGGTGGAGCCGGGGGCGGGAGGGTTGTTGGTGGAGGCGGGGGCGGGAGGGTTGTTGGTGGTGGGGGGGGGGGGAGGGTTGTTGGTGGAGCCGGGGGCGGGAGGGTTGTTGGTGGAGGCGGGGGCGGGAGGGTTGTTGGTGGAGGCGGGGGCGGGAGGGTTGTTGGTGGAGGCGGGGGCGGGAGGGTTGTTGGTGGAGGCGGGGGTGGGAGGGTTGTTGGTGGAGGCGGGGGTGGAAGGGTTGTTGGTGGAGGCGGGGGCGGGAGGGTTGTTGGTGGAGGCGGGGGCGGGAGGGTTGTTGGTGGAGGCGGGGGCGGGAGGGTTGTTGCTGGAGGCGGGGGCGGGAGGGTTGTTGGTGGAGGCGGGGGCGGGAGGGTTGTTGGTGGAGGCGGGGGTGGGTGGGTTGTTGGTGGAGGCGGGGGTGGGTGGGTGGTTGGTGGAGGCGGGGGTGGGAGGGTTGGTGGTGGAGGCGGGGGTGGGAGGGTTGTTGGTGGAGGCGTGGGTGGGAGGGTTGTTGGTGGAGGCGGGGGTGGGAGGGTTGTTGGTGGAGGCGGGGGTGGGAGGGTTGTTGGTGGAGGCGGGGGTGGGAGGGTTGTTGGTGGAGGCGGGGGTGGGAGGGTTGTTGGTGGAGGCGGGGGTGGGTGGGTTGTTGGTGGAGGCGGGGGTGGGAGGGTTGTTGGTAGAGGCGGGGGTTGGGAGGGTTGTTGGGAGGCGGGGGTGGGTGGGTTGTTGGGGGAGGCGGGGGCGGGAGGCGGGGGCGGGAGGGTTGTTGGTAGAGGCGGGGGTGTTGGGGGAGGCGGGGGCGGGAGGATGGGTTGTTGGGGGAGGCGGGGGCGGGAGGATGGGTTGTTGGTGGAGGCGGGGGCGGGAGGGTTGTTGGTAGAGGCGGGGGTGGGAGGGTTGTTGGTGGAGGCGGGGGCGGGAGGATGGGTTGTTGGGGGAGGCGGGGGCGGGAGGATGGGTTGTTGGTGGAGGCGGGGGCGGGAGGGTTGTTGGGGGAGTCGGGGGCGGGAGGATGGGTTGTTGGTGGGGGCGGGGGCGGGAGGATGGGTTGTTGGTGGGGGCGGGGGCGGGAGGATGGGTTGTTGGTGGGGGCGGGGGCGGGAGGATGGGTTGTTGGGGGAGGCGGGGGCGGGAGGATGGGTTGTTGGGGGAGGCGGGGGCGGGAGGATGGGTTGTTGGGGGAGGCGGGGGAGGGAGGATGGGTTGTTGGGGGAGGCGGGGGCGGGAGGGTTGTTGGGGGAGGCGGGGGCGGGAGGATGGGTTGTTGGGGGAGGCGGGGGAGGGAGGGTGAAGAGGGGGATAAAGCAGGTTTCTAACTACATATTTTAGCCTTGTTTATGACCCCGCGAAGTCGCTGGTTTGTTCATTCAGTGAAGCTGAGACACCTGCTGGCACGGATATATATACCGAGAAGCGTATACAGTAAATCTCAGTATATATAAGCTGAGACTTTAATCTCTTTTTCAGTAATTAGTCTTGTGACTGGTACTGTACAGGTGATGTATAGTCTTAATGACCCTCGTGTATTCGATAGGCTTTAAACCTCATAAATCAACCTGCCTGCTGGCTGGTCGTGTGGGCTTTTATGTATAATGTGAAACGCGTTCATGCTAGGAAAGTGCTGTGGAAATGCATGTCTTCACATCACTGAGAACTTAAAGGAGAACAGACATGCATTTGCTGTAAATTTGAGCACTTCATCATACTTGATATACTTATTTATGTTTTTCTTCTTAGCGCATATATTCTTAGGATGTACCAAAAAATATACTATACTTTTATGGCAATAACTTTAAATGAAATTTAACTGGGGAAGGTTGGATAAGTAGAGGGACACCAATGAGAGTGATGGTAGTAGGAGCGTGGAAAGTGGGGTGGTGGTGATAATGAGTATAAGTGTGGTCTGTGGTGGAGGTGGTGTTGGTTGGTGGAGTTTAAGCAGTAGAGGTGATGGTTGTGGTGGTGAGGTAGCAGTGTGGGCGCTGGTGGTAGTGGTGGTGAGCAAGAGAGGTGGGCGGCAGTGGTGATGGTTGTGCTGGTGGTGGATGGGCATCAGTGAGGGTGGTGGTGGGTAGCACTGTGGCGGGGCAGGCAGGGAAGCCCTGCAGTAGCTCTGGACAATTAGCTACATCCGCTGGTCAACGCACGTTGCTCTACCCTCCACCTGTTATTACGTCTCATTCCTATTTTCTGCTGTTTTGCTGTGTAATTATCAGCTTGTGGTTTATACGTGGCCTGTTAGAGAGGGTCGGCTCTTCCCACGGCTGTATTATCGTCGCGGTTCATGAAGATGTTACAATGCATTCATCTCTCTAGTTGATACACCTGTTACAGTTACCTGTATTCATCTTCCAGCTAGATGAAAATGTTAGTAATATGTATTCATCATCATAGTTGATGCATATGTTTGAGTGATACATTGCAACTCTGGTCAGCTTTACCATCCAGATAATGTTAATACAAAAGTCTTATAGCTACTTCTGTGCCAACATTTTTTTCCTGTGTTTTGAGTGCTGTCCCCCCAGGACAGGTTTGTATATGAGGGCTGGCCCCTTGAACGGGTTTGTGCTTGAGGGCAGGCCCCCTAGGACAGGTTTGTGCTTGAATGCTGGTCCCTAGAGTGGGTTTGTGCTTGAGGGCTGGCCCCCAAGACAGGTTTATGTTGGATTGCTAGCTGATCTCAGGGCAGGTTTGTGTTTGAGGGCCGGCTTCCCTTCCCCACAAATCCTAGCATTCCTCACCATCCCACCCAAACATCCACCCACTCCCACGTGATATTTTACCCACTTCCTCTCACACGCCTGCGCCCACACTGTTTCCTCCAACTTGAGATACTTACCAGCTTTTCTCTGCTCTCTACGATTTCACTTTTCTTGTTCCCACTGTATCACTTCTTGCAACCTACTTTTTTCTTTCACTTCTCACCTCCAATCCTCCTCCTCGCTTTTCTCCCCACACAACCAAAATCTTTCCCAGTGATACCTGGAGATACAGATAAACCAAACACTGGAAACATAAAATGAATGAAGGAAAAAATTAAGTGTGGTATACAAGTGCAGACAGAATTACACACATGAACTAAGGAAAAAAGTAATAGAGGAAAATCCAGACATCATAGCTCTCAAAGAGACTCAGATATCAGGGATAATAAACCAGTATTTCTTGATCGATACCCTCTAGTGAGAAGCAAAAGAAGGTATAGAGGTGGAGTGGTGCTTTTGATTAAGAACCACTGGAATATTGAAGAACTATGAGATCTGAATATTCGTGACTTTCATGATGATGTAATAGAACTGTAATAAGTGGAGACTGTTAATAGTAGTAATGTATAAACTTCTGAAGAATAACAGAACACCAAGCTAGGAATATGAGAATCATCAGACTACGACAGATCTCATAGAGATAGCCTCAAAGAAAACAAGAAGGGGCCCATGCAAAAATATTATTTGTAGGGGATTTAAACTAAATGGACATAGACTGGGAAAATTGGGATCAACATGGAGTACTAGAAATGTACATAGCAAGATTGATGAAAGTTGCAATGGGAAATCCCCTGACCCAACAAGCCAAAAATATAACAAGGATGAGAAATGAGAAACCAGCAAGACTGAATTTTGTCTTCAGCCTAAGTGAAGCAGATATATTATAAAGTCAATTATTTATGTAGATCCGCTAGAAACTAGTGACCATGTTGTGTTATTATTGATAGGAGGTCAGTTTCTCAGCCTAAAGCAGAAGCATGTGGCATGAGGCATGTAGATCAGAGGTGAGGTTTAGCAACCGAAGTTGATGTCACAGGTGAGCATGGCCCACTAATGCTAAATAAATGGAGTTGCAGAAGACTTTCCCTGTACCAACATACCATGTTATTTCTGTGTCAAGACATGTGTTATGTTATAGATATCGTTCGACACCAACAAGTTGACGAATTTGCAACACTTGGGTATCTTGTTTTATAAAAAGTTTCCTGTCTCATATCAATATGAGGGACTGATACGTCAGAATAACGTCTTCAATTGTCTATAGTATTATATTGACCTGTATTCGACTGGAGAAGACTAATGCATAAGCGTTATATTTCGGCAGTATAATAAATCACTAGATATTGGCTATCTATCCTTGCTTATAAGAACATAAGTACATAAGAAAGAAGGAACACTGCAACGGGCCTACTGACCCATGCGAAGCAGGTCCATGCCACCCCCCGGCCTAGAACAATGACCACCTAGTCAGGTCACTTCCACGTAAGGAAGGAGCACGGCACCAGACCTGGTAGCCCAAGCTAGTCAGGTCCAACTCACACCCACCCACACCCACTCATGTATTTATCCAACCTATTTTTAAAATTACACAAGGTCTTAGCGTCTATGACGGTACTCGGGAGTTTGTTCCACTCATCCACAACTCTATTACCAAACCAATGCTTTCCTATATCCTTCCTGAATCTGAACTTTTCCAACTTGAAGCCATTGCTGCGAGTCCTGTTTTGGCTGGATATTTTCAGCACGCTATTTACATCCCCTTTATTTATTCCTGTTTTCCATTTATACACCTAATTCTACACCTTTCTAGAGAGTGCGAATTCAGGGCCCTCAGTCTATCCTCATAGGGAAGATTTCTGATACATGGGATCAACTTTGTCATCCTCCTCTGTATGTTTTCCAGTGCATTTATATCTAATATGGTGACCAGACCTGTGCAGCATAATCTAAATGAGGCCTAACCAAGGATATATAGAGTTGAAGAACAACCTGAGGACTTCTATTATTTATACTTCTTGATATGAAGCCAAGGATTCTGTTAGCTTTATTGTGAACACTTATGCACTGTTGTCTTGGTTTCAGATTACTGCTAACCAGAACCCCTAAATCCTTTTCGCAAGGATTTTTCCATATTTGTTAAATTTTCCTTTGGGAGTTTTAGAAGGGGTTAATGTATGGTACTTTCCTTTTTCTCCCTCCAGTTGCAGTGATAAGGTGGTCAGCAACACGCAAAGTAGATTTGACCATCGGGTGGATTTTCTAGTGAACCAGTGAATTTGACACTCGGGTAGTATGTTTGGTGGCTGTCTGGAAGGACAAATATTACTTGAGGCCACTTGAGCATCTAGGAATGGTGACTGACGGTGTGCAGCTCGTGGTGTTCTTTCTAGCTCACGCTTCACCCATTAATGGCCGAGTGCTGATGGCACTTCTGGCGCTCCCAGGAGAGTAGGTGATTTTTCTAAATCTTGTACTGTTAATTCCTGGCGAGACATCCTGGGGCTCGCCATCCTAGGACTGTGCATTAAGTAAGGTAAAAGGTGGTTCCCGAACGTAAGTTGGCAATGCTTGTCTTGGATTAAATGGTTTAGAAAACCGTAAAGTTGAAGATTGAGACACCTATGCAACATATGGGAATCTTTATTGAGGAAACGTTTCGCCACACAGTGGCTTCATCAGTCCAATACAAAGCAGAAAGGTGTAAAGAGAGGAGTTTGAGGTAATCAGTCCCTCAGCGTGGAGTCGATGTGTTCAATCCAGGCCGAGGGACTGATTACCTCAAACTCCTTCTCTCCTTACACCTTTCTGCGCTGTATTGGACTGATGAAGCCACTGTGTGGCGAAACGTTTCCTCAATAAAGATTCCCATATGTTGCATAACTGTCTCAATCTTCAGTGCGTGTCTTGTTGGTGTTGGGTATAGGGAACTAGTGGCAGGGAAATGATTTCTTTATATTAATCAGCCAGCGGTCTCCCATTTCTTTCTGCACTTCTGTTTTGTTCTCTCTGTACTTTGCTCTCTATATATTTATGTCTATTAAGGCACCACCCTCTTCTCCAGAACCCTTTCCCCCCATTGGTCTCGTGCTGCCCAGCCTTTGGGCACCTTGCCTTGCCTTCCTGTCCGTGTTGCCATTTCTGGCCTGTAGATTGTAGTGGCTCTCCTGAGGGGAGGACTCATGGGAGTGTATCTGCCAAGGAGGGGTCTGGTGGAGGCACACATAAACAGGAAGTGTCCTGCTTTTTCCAAAGGTCACGAACTTCCTATGCTTGATATAGGGCCTACACTGCTGCCTCTTGCTGGGACTAGCTTCTCTGGAGTGCCTTGTTAGGTAAGCCGTCATCAGTCGCCCCTGAAAGCAGATGAAAACTCGCAGCCATCGGTCTGCCTCCAAGTTTGCTAGTGTTCTTTTGGGGTTACAGAAAGGTTCGAAAGTAACACTGTTTTGTTTCTCTTGCTTTGGGACGACCCAGAAAGAGGACAAATGAGACTCAAAACGTATTCAGGAACGCCAGTTCTCTACCCAGGACAGTATGTCGGCTGGTTCTCGTTTTTAGGTTCTGTGTTGTTCCTAGGCCCTGAGAAAGATTGGAAGACCAACGGAAAGCCCTCAAAATAATTGTAGAAGCGCTGGTTCTCAATCTCCCGCAGAAACAGTTCACCAGATGATCAACATCGTAAGGGAAAATCAGACGCTCCCTTTTACTCCAAGGGGTCTGGTTCCCAGACCTCTGGGATGAGACAGCTACCTAGCCTCCTTTGGCTCATTGTATTCTCTCATGCACTGGATCCGTCGGGGCATTAGGCTCTATACTGTAGATATCAATGTCCTCTTTCTGGACTATGGCTGATGAATATTCTATTTGTAAGAGACTAAACTTAGAGTAAAGGAGTTTTCTCTGGCATCCATGTATTTTTTTTTTATTTTTTTTGCCACTGCACCCCTTCTTAGCGCCGTTGCCAAAGAGGAAGTATCTAGGTCTGTTCTGCTATCATCCCACAGACAGGTTTGCCGTGCTTCTCCCTGCAGTCTGTGTCCATCGAAGTGAGCTTATGAATGAGCTTGGCTGTTTGCTCCTAGTACCTCCCTCTGGATTGGGTTTATGGCCACTCTTTTACTAACCTAATCGTGAGCTACCCCCACCAGTTCATCCACGGTAAATTGAAATGTCCACCATCCTATGTGGGAAGCTGGTTTTGCTGGATCTCAGAGCACCATGTGCTCTGTTTGCCCTGACCTGGTATGCTTCTGTCCGCTCTATAGTCCAAAAGTTCCAAGAGTAGTTAGCTTATTTCCATGCGTGGCACAAGGATGTGGAGTTCTGTTGGTGTCAGGCCATGTTGGTGTCCTGGGGAAAATGAAGGGGCAGATTCAGAGGTATATGCTGCTGTAATGACGTCGTTCTTTAGTAGAATTTTGCCTGACAGTAACTTCAAGGGTTATATACACAAATGAACCATCGGGAAGTGGTGGGTTCGGTGGGCACTGTCAACGAAAATCAAGTCATATATGCACAAATCTTACTCATAACTATTTGTTTGCAGGTGTTTTTGCATCCCCACTTTGTATCTTGGGAATCACGGCGGACCGGAATGCATTTTGATAGTTTGTGTAAGGCTTCAGCTTTTCCACTTTCGCCTGTAGGGATCTCGGGGAACTCTTAGGAGAGACTTTTGTTTTTATTAATTTAATGGGATTTTTAATTGATGTTGGTCATTTTATTGTGGTATGACACTATTTATTTGCATTGTGTGTTTTATTCATGTTAGTAGTTTTTATTGTTTGTTAATTATATCTTTTTTATGTGTTTCGCATATTTTTTTTGCTGTCACGTGATCAAAGTACTCAACACATAGCAGAACTTCCTAATTATCAGTTGTGAGATGTTTTGCTCTGTGCAGGAGAGGAGAGGTGTCTGTTCTTCCGGACTTCCATGTAGTGATCATTCCAGGCTCTCGCTGAAATCAACAGGCTAGTTCCGTCCAATTTTCGCCTTGCAGTGGAAGTTAAAAGCTGCAGACTGGCAACGCTTTTGAGGCTTTGGCACAGATCTCTTGTGCACGTGGCTTAAGACCATTTCGTTAGTGTTGACTTGTAGGTGGTGGATACAAGAATTCCTCAGTTAAGTGGCTTGTGGTCCCATCTGCTATGAGCAGAAGGTGGAATTTTTGGGAATGATCTTCAGTCGGGGACTGACTACTGTAGACCTGCCACACAAGGAAGCTCAAGAAGAAGCTATGAACACATGAGCCAGAGAAATGTTAAGAAATATTTTTTTTCAGTCTTATGATAGTCAACAAAAAATGAGGATGTGAAGACAAATTCCATGCACAGTTAAGAGTTTAGGTACACAAATAACCCGCACATAAAAGAGAGAAGCTTACGACGACGTTTCGGTCCGACTTGGACCATTGACAAAGTCACATAAGGCCCAGAAGGCCAGGAACCGGTATGCGCAGGCCAATATTTTGAGGCAAGGAGGTATTACCAAACGCGAGTTTCGTGCCGCCCCCCCCCCGGCAAATACGACTGTGTGTACCATTCCACGAGTACACATTATTTAATCATCCATAAACTCTGTCATAATGTGACGAATAATAGATTTTCACATTTATTTCCGGTTTTTGTGGTCTGAGTAAAATTTGCAAATAAAACTTCCTGTTAATTGCTCTTGTTTGATATTTAGTCACCACTCTTTATTTCTCATTTTCTTGTCCAAAACCATTGCTTTCTATGAGCCATTTGTACATTATAGAAACCTTTTATATTTTGTCCTTTTCTCCAGTACCACAGTTTTCACCTCACCTACTCTTTGTAGCTCCAAACATCTGCTGCACACTACCACAACAGTCGTAAATACACTTGGTACATTTCGACATCCTCCTCATCACTTTCATTCAGATCGACCTTCCAACAGTTGCTTACCTCTCACTAAGCATCTAACATCATTCCGGTGCCCCACCTTCTACTTACCTTGGCTTTAGCTATCACGTAATTGTTACCAGATACATCAGTGGCTCTTAAAATATGTACATCAAACCATTCACATAACTTTTTCGGTTAATACATATTTTTTTCAGTTAATACATAATTTAGCAAACTGCTTTCATTGTGAACTCCATTCTTCGTGATCTTTATTTTTCTTGAAACATTATTACCAAACTCCTCTTTATGCACAGTTCAGTTAAAGATCCTTTATCATTTACTACTTAAACATTAACCTTCCCTACAACAACATCCACAACAATGTTTAACACTCGCATTAAGGCTTTCTAAAAAAAAAAAAAATCTCACCTGGTTGAAAATTCCCTGAACATTCACTTTATAACTGGTAGAATGTTTATGAGCCTTTAAACACGTACACATTCACATTACCTACCTCTCGCATAACACATTTCTCGAATTAAATAATTTGCAGCTTCTTTTTA
This sequence comes from Cherax quadricarinatus, assembly GCF_038502225.1. Classification (NCBI taxonomy): domain Eukaryota; kingdom Metazoa; phylum Arthropoda; class Malacostraca; order Decapoda; family Parastacidae; genus Cherax; species Cherax quadricarinatus. Next base: position 33,856,483 of record NC_091316.1, on the reverse strand, counting down.
TGCAGATTTTTTCATTCAATATTACCGCTACCTGTTTAACTTTTATTCATCGGTTTCATTCCTTTGTTTTGTTTGGCCTCGGTGCTAGGACCTGCAGCTTCCTTTCATTCACAACATCAGCAGCAAATTAACAACATCCGCACTACATCCACACACACTCAGATATCCCATTTACAAAATTTTCTTATTCTTTTTCATGATATTTACTACAAAAGGGGGCAAGTGGTCTTTTTTTTTCCCGGTATTTTAATCCACAATGCGCATGGTTATGGGAAGATGATTCTAAATTTAAAAGTATGATACCCAGTTTAAATTTTTTTTATTATATTCATGGGGAAGCGCTAAACCTGTAGGGATCATACAGATCCTGTGGAATGGTTAGTAATCAGGGTTGATCCAAGAAGGAGAGAGTAGCTCCAACTTATTGGATCAAGAACCCATCAGAGCCATAAAAACACCCTCTTGAAGAGATTAAAAGAGAGAGCGCATCATATATGGACGGTGCACTATGTTACAATATTATCTTTTTAAGATAAAAGATTTTGCATTAGGAAAAGTGATCAATATTATATAATTTACTATATGAAGATTAATTCTTGCTTCATGACATGTATATATGTTAAGTATATCCAACATTATATACTAGCGTGTTAATTACATGTTATCGACAGAGCTAGCCAGGTAAAAACTGGTAGGCGTTTGATGAAGGCGTCCTTGAATATCCTTAATCATTTATTAAGGAGGCAGATGAGCCCACAGACTCCTCTTAGCGCTCGCCAACTGTAAATGTGCTCAGGCGTGATTCTTCCTTGTCTTGGTGACAGGGAACACATGCTCAAGGTGTGTGTGTGTGTGTGTGTGTGTGTACTCTGCCCTCACCTAATTGTATTTACAGGGATCTATCATTGTACCTAGGCATGCCTCTTAATATTAACTCTTATCGAGTTAACATTAATCAAGAAAAAACTTTATCACGGAGACGACAGAGCCCTAGGAAAAAAAAAACAAAGGAATGTGTACTTTAGCAAAACTCATCGTACACTGTCCAGGATCAACACAAATTACACAGAGCTCCTCGCCCTCGCTCCTCCCTGGCAACACCTAACCTACGTCACAACTGTCCTCTCCACAACTTGGCCTGACCTAGGAAATTTGTATATTCTGTAAACTAGTGTTTTGGGATTTTTTTTTTTACTTAAAGAACCACGCTGTGTGAGACGTAAAATATAGAGTCTCGCTGCTTAAAGTGTCTCTGAATTACCAGTTGTCGGTTTATATTCCTGTCTACCTTCTTATCCGCCGCTTTTATTGATTCTTGACCTTCAAGGCTTGGTCATACTTTTGAAACTGTTCTTTATATTTTCCTCCACCTCCGTTTGACTTAGTGCATTCCACTTACCACCTTGACACTGAAAAAGTACTTCCTGATGTCTGCATGGTTTATCTGCGCCTCTGTTTCAGTGGACACCTGGGAAAACATATGAGGAAAGACTGACTCACAGAAACTATACTATCTTTGTATTTTGTGTGCATGTGTAATTAACTATTAACGTTTTACGAGAGAAAGGGAGGTGAGCTTTGACTCTTTGGTCTCGTGTGTGTATATGTTGCGTCTGCGTTATCTGTCATAAACTGCAACGCAAAAAACGCCGTCAAGTAATTGTAAACAATACAAACAACTACAACGGTGACTGATTTGCTAACAAATAAAACGCTGGCAACGAAGATAACTATTTCGGTGATGACAAAAACAGCTCTTGTAACTCGGATAATGGCAGCGATAACCACAAATACAACCCGGCAACGAAAAGTGCGACTGCAATAGCGACGAAGTGGCCAACGACACTGATAGCAATGTCATTAACGTTGACCTGATTACTGTATTAGTAATAAATTTGCCAAAACCTAAGCAATAATAGCTGTTACTCTATTTAAGATTTAATACACTTCTAAAGATGGCAATAACGTGAGTATTCGCCTCGAATTTTCTTAGTTGTATTGGCTGAGGTTGAACTGTAGCTCAGGGGCTTACCTCTTGATATACATTGTTGATAGTCACAGGAGAATAGCTATACTCGTGGTGTCCCGTCTTCAGTATTTTGTTTTTTATAAGAATTTTAAGTGCTTAGTGGATATAGAACTTATTACATCCTATGGGATCCCGTTCCACAAGTTTCTTCCTCTGTCAAGAAATATATTCTAGTATTCTTTCGGTTCTGCTGCCTTAGTAATTGCCACCTCTTGTTCTTCCTGTTGATATATAGAGTAAATAATAATATTTATCAGTTTTGTTCATCTTCTTTTATGATATTGTAAGGTGCTATTCTCTGCTAGCTAGTAACGAAAATATTCTTACCGTTTTCAGTTTTTGTAATTCCTTTTTCAAGAATCTGGCAACCATTTTGTAGCATGTCTTTGGACTTTATATATTACTGTATGTTTAAAGGTTTTACATTGTACGAAAAGTATACTACAGTTGCATTTTCAAATCTGAAATATTTTACCATACAGATATTTGAAAGCTATTTTCAAATTTGCCAAAACATTATGAAAGTCTCAGAACCATTTGTTTAATCTTCTAGTAATCTTTAATTACTTTCAGGCACCTTTTTCTGCATCCATGATTTTAATATTCTAGCAACAATAATCTTCATTCAACCTGTATTCGCTTTCCCTTTCCATTATTTACAGTCCTTCTGGTATGTAATCTGCCTAAATTTAACTCTCCCTCTATGAAAGTATTGATGTTATTGGAGCCACTAGTGACATCTCATCTTCAGTATAATTCCTCTTTTGCTATTGTTTGCATCTTCTTTCAGATAAAAGAGTTTGTCATTGTAAATCTTTTATTTCTCCTGTAGTTGGTTGTTTCCAGAGTGGCCTTTTAAAACTGAAGTCTGTCATACACTTCTTAGAAATACAAGCAGATTTACTCTATCCTTTGGTTTTTATCCTGTGTAATTTGTTACTATTTTAGCAGCTTAAAAATTTATGTAGAGGGTTTTGCAGTTGTGAGATCGAACTGTTTGATAGCAGTTCAGTGTTCTTCAGGTGTTTTATAATTTTGCCAGATAGCTTCTACCAGAGTTGTTAAATCAACCTTTCAATAGAAGATGCCAAGGCAAAAGCTGCTCTTGAGCTCGCTCTGTAGCAGACTATTACCTCAGTGACTTCATGGGCCACACACACATGGGAAGTGGCACGTCAGGTGGGCCCTACAGACAAGAAGTACGTTATACAGAGTTTGGAAGGATGTAGTTACTTGGCTCTCCTTAAGAAGGAATCATTACTCTCAGACGACTCTGTTTATTGAGGCTTAGACATACCTCACCCATAGCCACCTGTTTACAGGCACTCCTGCCGCCTCTGTGTAGCCTGTGGTGTGATACTGGCTGTGGAACACATTTTAGTTTGCCTACGACTTCGACCTTTTTATTTACATAGTTGTTTTTTATAATTACCGGGGTGCCTGCAAGGATCTTGGGTAACTTTCAGGAGGGTCCTTGATGAATAAGACACTTGATGGTATTGTATGCCATTACAGTAATGAGTTTTTTGACTTTGACAATTTAATGGAATTTTTAACTAATGCTAGTTATTTTAAGTTAGTGTGAGTATATTTACAGTATTTGCTTTGTGTGTGTTTTCATACTAGTAATTTTTGTGTTGATTTATCTTTGACGTTTTTATGCGTGTTGTATTTTTAATTGCCAAGAGTGCTTAAGAGTATATTCGGTTAAAATGCGCTCTTCATATTTCAACGCTATGTTTCTACCTACATCAGCGCTTCTTAGTAATGGTCGAAAAGACATTTAAAATAGTGTAAGCCTTTATTATGACGACGTTTTGGTCGAGGGGGCTTTATAAACTTGTTTCCTCGAGCGACAGTGTATTATTATAAAAGCTTACGCTACTCTGTGTTTAGTCACTTGCTGACTCGCTGCCTCTTCACCTACTTCTCAGGAAGACTGATGTATACTTTAGTGTCTTCTCCTTTAACTTTAAACATAGGCACACTACTTATTTCTAATAGCATACCAAAATATTTCTAAAGTGGATTACTTAGTTCTGCGCATTTCTTTAAAAGTCACGGTGATATTTGGTTATGTTCGATTGTTTTAATTTTGATAAATTAGGCACATATGCAACGCTTGTGTAGCTTTACTGAGAAAACGTTTCGCCACACAGTGACTTCATCAGTCCTATACAAAGAAGAATGGTGAAAAGCTGAGGGAGTTTGAGATAATCAGTCCATAAACTGATGCATTGATTACCTCATCGATTCCAGGCTTGAGAGACTGACTACCTCAAAATCCTTCTGATCTTGACCATTCTTCTTTGTATAGGACTGATGAAGTCACTGTGTGGCGAAACGTTTCCTCAAAGATACCCAACTCTTGCACATGTATCTAATTTACAACTTGTTTTTTCTCTGTATTATTTATCTATATGTTTTAATTTTGTCTATATTAATTGTATTATTTATCTACATGTTTTAATTTTGTCTATATTCATTTTTGTCTTTACATATATAAATACGTATGTGTATACGAAACTTTTTACAAATACTGACCTAATCTAAAGTTACTAAAATTAAACTGTTCAAAGTCGGTCTAAATTTTATCTAATATTATTCAGCATCAGTAAAATGTGTTAATTTTATTATGCCAAGACTGAATTTACACTCTGCTTGTATAGCAACATGAACCTTTCTGTGTATATATACGCAGAGATACATACTGCAAAACACAAAATTAAACAGAATAAGAGAGATTTGTATATTGCCGATTCAGAGACCGTCTTCAGCAGTTAAACAAGTAGACAGGGTCCAGCATGTGTGACTTAGTGAGGTGAAGCCGCGTGAAGGTCACGTCCATGACTTGTAGCCAAGTACACCGAGCTTGATCACTAGCGCACTCAGCTCACACACTGAGGTCCGGAGCTCGAATCTCCGGTACGGCTGGAAAACGTTAAGACGTGTTTCCATAAGATACCTGCTGTCCATGTTCACCCATCAGGATAAAATGGGTACCTGAGTATTAGTCGACTGGGACAAAACTGACTTAATTTGCCCGAAATGCTCTGCATAACAAGCGGCTTTCTATATAGTAGTATGTCATTGATGTCAGCTAGACCTGTATACCTTGTACATCTACTTGTAGAAATAAAGATATTATTATTACTGTAGAGCTTCCTCCAGTTCCTATGTAGCAGTGATTCACATTCATACCTACATAAACAAGTCTTCTCCATGTTCCTTATCTGCTGAAGGCTTCTGATTGAGTCCGTAACATATAGATTCTTCTGTGATTGAGTCTACAACATACACAGCCCTATCTGATCATACACTGGTCAACAAAGAGTTTTCATCATAATAATTCATGTTAAGAGCTAAACCCATTTGGGTCATTCAGCACAAGACTTGGTGGAGGCTCGATCCCTCGTCCACCGATCGCGAGACAAACGCGTTTCCTATTTGTACTCACCTAAATGTGTAAGTTTTCATCAGAGATAAATTCGGATGTGCTATTTAAAAATTTTGATGCTGATTCCAAAACTGTTCTATTTTTTTTCTACCACTCATTGTTTTCGAGATAAGATTGGTCATAGGTTTATTGAAGGTCAACAAAGGAATGTTTTGCTTCTATGATTTGTAACTAACATATAAAGTTGATTAACTTTTATAAATATGCAGAAAACTGCATCATTTTAACAATTTGTAGCGAAATTCATCTTTTAGTTTTGTGTGGTAAGCACTCAGACTTGGTTATTTCTCTAATTCTACCATAAAACATTAATTTTTTTGTGATTTTGGAGTTAAACACTTGATCGGTATTCGGCATGAAACTCTCGCACATCTGACAATGTTGTAGTTTGAGGGGTCAGCAGAGGCCTAGAATTCTGAGGGAGGGTAGGAAGCCAAGGAATTTAGATTTTTACCGTCAAAGCAGCTACTTTATTGTGCACCTAATATCTATTCTGTGGACAGAAAAGGCCTTGCAACTAGGGTTAACAGGAGTACATCTGGAGTTACATCTACAGTTGACTTATTTGTCTCCATCAAATTTAGGAAATTTGCTTGACATATCTGGTATCTTATTTTCATTAATAAGGCATATCACTTAGGATATTATACTGTCTATCTCTGTATTCATTAATAAGTGGAGAATTAAGCACATAGTGTTCAAGATAGTGACCATAGGGCTGGCCATATACTGTGCATTTGGATTGGTCATCTGTGTCTGCCAAACTGCCAGAAGTATTTGAAACCAAGCCTAAGCCTGGCTGCTACAACATCACTCAAGCTGTTCACATTGCAAGTTGCTCCATAAACGTACTTATGTACGTTTATTATCATAGTGAGTGATGGATCTACTCAGGCTTCTAACTGCAGTCCTATAACATTCAATTTTATTATATATTTCTCCTAATATTCCTAATGCTAGACACAGACACACCATAGTTATATTCTACATTTTCCTTTCGAGTACTTTCTTTCGCTAACTTTATTATGAAGGAGTAATTCAGTGTGTGATGGAATCCATAAAAATTGTACATTAATTCCTTGTTCCAGTTTTTTTTGAGTATCTGTATCTGGCTTCTTTAGTGATACCATAGAATCGGAAATGACCATCGAGTCAAGCTCAGTGTCATAAGTTAAGTCTAGTGCCATTAGAATGTCAAGCTATTCGGTTGGCAGAGTAGACGCCTGGTTTTAATCCTGGAAGGTGGCAACAAGAGCAGATGCAGCCATGCCAGTAGACTCCTGCTGAGATCTGTTAGTGTATACAATTTGTGACATATTATTACTAACAGTTTAGCGATAATTTTGATTTAAGACAGGGATTACTAGTGATGAGCCTTTTGGGAGGGGCCTTCAAGTATGTGATATTAAATAACGTTCTAACACCAGATACAGTATTAATTTCAGTAATCCTATCACTGAAGGAATGCTGGCATAAAAGGCAGATTCTCGCCAGTTTGACGAATATTTTGGGACACAGTACTCTCACCCTTACGGGTCGTCTGTAAAAGTTGTCCGTGGTACGAGACGAACAGAAAAAGCTTTCATTTCTATCAATTAGTCGCAACAATGTGACCTTTCATCTCAGTTCACCACTAAATCACGCCACTTTGGTGCCTATTGTTAGGCATTTCTTGTGTTCAAAATAGAATAAAATCTCAGCTATTTCTCGAGAAAGTCTTGGGTAGTAATCGGTGTGGACAAGAAACGACTAGCGAAGTCCTCATTTCCAGCTTATGGATGACCTGAATTCTGTCATATAGTCTGTTACCCATTAGAATCAACTCATTCCTAATTTCAAATGGGAGGCCAAAACCAATATTGCGAGTCAATCAACTACTAAGGCTTCCTTCCCATTCTCCAATATGCACGTCCCCGAGCCCCTCTCCTGTGACCAGTAATTCTCGCTTATGAATTCTTAAAAACACAAAAAACTGACATCTCTACCCATAAGAGAAATTCGTACTTTAATTTTCTTTAAGCTCTTATACATTCCGTATTATAAGTGTATTCTAAAAACATTTAACAAGTTCATGTGACTTAAATGGCATTATGTGACTTACATGCCATTTATTACTTCTTAAATTTTGTCAAAATTTAAGAAAAATACTTCGAAAACTAGACGTACTGGAAAAAAATACATTTTGAATCAGCATTTAAAACGAGATCAGAAATATGCTTAAGTTTTTAGATTTACCTGTTCATTCATTAAAGCTCAAGGCACTTATAATACACACACACACACACACACACACACACACACACACACACACACACACACACACACACACACACTGTGAAATTGGAAAAGAGGTTGGAGAAGGAGACGAAGAATTGGGAGGCACAAGTCGAAACTGCAGTAGCCAGGGTAAGGGTCCTAGAATTTGAGGTAAACAGGCTGAAGCAAGTCTCAGGGGCAGTGACCAGAGAAGACAGCATATGAAGCTGAGAGGCTGAACAGAAAGGAAGGAGATGTGAATTATGCTAAGGTCATATCAGCCTGCAAAGAAGGGCCAAGGAGTGAAAGGGAAGAGCAGCTGGGTGCAGATGGAGAGGGAGATAGGTCGAATGCTGAGGCACAACCATGCTACCAAGAGCCACTGGAAAAATCAAGGGAGAAAATGACCACATACAGACAGGAACCAGAGTCACAGAGGAAAAGGCAATGGGAGGAGGAAAGGGCAAAATCAGAGTTTGTCCATGGGCTTCGGGAGAGAGAGGAAAGGACACACACTGAAAGATGGCAGGAAGAAAGAAAGGAGATCGAGAAAATCATCACGGAAATAGGGGGAGAAGACATGGACGAGATTGTAAATTTTCAGAGAATAGGGGGGTACTTGAAGGGGAGAAACCGACCGATCAAGCTGATTCTCAGGACAGAAACAGTGCGGAACAGGATCCTCCAAGAGAAACCATGGTTAAAAAACTCGGAAGAGTACAAGAAGGTGTTCCTAGACAGAGACAGAACACAAACAGAGCGACAGCAACTGAGGGAGAGGACAAAAAAGCGAAAGGAGCTAGGAAAGGAGACAAGGATGGAACCAGCAGAGGTCAGTCAGAGCAGAACAGAGCAGCAAGAGCAAACACACACACAACTATCCTCAGAACCCCACAACCTATCACACCATCCTAACACACACTACAATCCATACCCACAGCTTCCACCCAACCCCCAACTACAGAATCCCACAGTATGCTACCAGGTCTCCCACCCCCACAGCCCCCCCAAACCACAGTGTTGGAAAGGAAACTGAAGGTATGGTACACAAACGCTGATGGAATAACAAACAAGTGGGAGGAGTGGCACAAAAAAGTCAGAGGCATCACCGGACATCATAGCTCTCACAGAAACCAAGCTTACAGGTATGATAACAGACGCCATCTTTCCAACGGGATACCAGATCCTGAGGAAATACAGAAGGAACAGGGGGGGGGGGGTGGAGGAGTGACACTGCTGATCAAAAACCGATGGAATTTTGATGAGCTGGAGGAGACAGCGGAGAAGAAAGTGATTACATAGCGGGACTGCTTCACTCTGGAGGTCCCAAGGTGGTAATTGCAGTGATGTATAACCCACCACAGAACAGCAGGAGGCCAGGGCAAGAGTATGACGAGAGCAATAGAGCGATGGTTGACACACTGGCTGCAGTGGCCAGAAGAGCTCATGCATGCAGGGCAAAGCTCCTGATCATGGGTGACTTTAACCAGAAGGAGATCGACTGGGAGAACTTGGAGCCACATGGGGGCCAAGATACATGGAGGGCTAAGATGATGGAGGTGGTACTGGAAAACTTCATGTACCAACACGTAAGGGACAGTACAAGAGAGAGAGGAGAGGATGAACCATCAAAGCCTGGACTTAGTATTCACCTTGAGTAGTGCAGATATTGAGGACATCACACACGAAAGACCCCTTGGGGCCAGCGATCATGTGGTTTTGAGCTTCGAATACACAGTAGAGCTACAAGTGGAGGGGGAAGCAGGAAGGCCAGGGCAAATGAAGCCAAACTACAAGAAAGGGGGCTACATGGGAATGAGGAACTTCCTGAACGAGGTTCATTGGGACAGAGAACTGGCAGGGAAGCCAGTTAATGAGATGATGGAATATGTAGCAACAATGTGCAAGGAGGCTGAGGAGAGGTTTGTACCCAAGGGAAACAGGAATAATGAAAAAGCCAGTGTGAGGGAAAAGTTCAATAGATAGGAGTAGCGAGGGAGTATATAGTAACAATAGTTTCATTGCCGGCTACTTGTTAAGGTAGGGTCAGTCTAGCTCCCGCTATTCCCGCCTTTTTTCTTCCACCCCGAAAGTCCTGCCAGGATCAACTCTACTGAATCAAGATTCAACTCCATCTCGAATCTACCATTGGAACTTCAACTCCGCATACCACAGACGGTTACCACCAGCCATGAGTAATCATTCTATATGGTAGGACTACAGTACAGGTTTTTAAAAGATTTGGTGATTGTTATAGTCTCAATTTATTGTAAGTCAAGTCAAGGCAGGAATACTAGTTAATTCTGCCATCTATTTTTGTGTGAGCTTAAAACACTTTGGAGGATTAGACTCTAGGGACCCGAGATTTTCCAGTGACAATTTGTTTCATTGAGCTCTTTATTATATCAAGGGAACTGTCATAGGACACTCTTGATTTGTTGGTGAGAAGATTGGATGGTCAAGTGACACCATTCTACTTACTGTTTGCTCGGAGCCGGCATAGAACCCTCATTTTAATTAATACATATTGTTTAATTGAAGCAGGGATCGAGCCCTCTGGTTTATGTACAGTTTGAGCGGAGCAGGAATTGAACCCTCTGTTTTCTTTAATACCCGTTTTATTTCCCCTGATAGTTTAAGTTATTCTTGCAAGCATGGAGGAATACCAGTTTTGGATGAATGCTGGAAGTAAGTTAGGAATAACAGGGAAAATTTTAGAATCTTTCATTAGTGCTAAGATCCAGGAAAGACTTGAAAGAGAGAGAATTGAGAGAGAAGAAAGACAGAAAGGGAAAGAGATGAAGAAAAGGAGAGAGAGAGAATCAAAAGAGAAGAGAAAAAGGAGAAAGAGAACCTTGAAAGAGAAGAGAAAAAGGAGAGAGAGATAATTGAGAGAGAAATCCAAGAAAGACAGTTAGAAAGAGAGAGAGAAGACAAAAAGGAGCGTGATAGACTTGATCGTGAGGAGAGAGCTAGAGTACGTGAAGAAAAAGTTAAATTAAGAGAAATTGAGGAAAGAGCAAAGGATAGAGAACGTGAGGAACAGGCTAAAATACGTGAGGAACAGGCTAAAATAAGAGAACTTGAGGAAAGAGCAAAGGATAGAGAAGTTGAGGAAAAAGCTAGAGAACGTGAGGAAAAAGCTAGAGAACTTGAGTTAATAGAGAGAGAAAAGGATCGCTAGCTCGAAAAATCTCGCCTTGAATTAGAGAATAAAAAGTTAACTCTTACACAACAACAATTAGAGGAAGGAGTAATTGAACATCATGCAGCTAGTGCACATATTCCAACACCTAATTTACCTCCCTTCACAGAGGGGGAAGACATAACTTCATACATTATCAGGTTTGAAAATACCGCTACCCTCTGTGAATGGCCTGCTGACACCTGGGCTACCAGGTTAGGAATGTTATTTTCTGGTACAGCTTTGAATATCTATGCAACTTTGTCGCAGGATATTATATGTAATTATAACCTACTGAAGAAGGCAATCCTTAAAGCATACCAAAAAACCACTAATTCTTACAGGAAAGATTTCAGGTATGCCACCTTACAGCCTGGCCAGAACTTTCAGCAGTTACAGGTAACACTCTTTCGTTTGTTCGACTTTTGGATAAAGAGTTCAGGAATTGATCACAGTTATGAATCTCTTAGAGACTTCATGGTTGCTGACCAGTTCCTCACAGCTCTTCCTAACCTGATTAAAGCTGAGGAAGTTGCTGAGGCTGCTGACCTGTATGCTGAGGCTCACAATTCCTATAAAGACCTAAAGGGATCGAACCCTAAGGGCAAGGGTTCATCAGACCTTAAGAAATCAAAGCCTCTAGTGGAAAGTAAAAAGACTTCAATTATTCCTGTTTGTCATTTGTGTGGTGTTAAGGGACATAAACGTCCAGATTGTCCTTCTAAGATGGTCCAAAAAGTTGGAAGATGTTTTAAAGACTGTAATGACCAAGCACCCTTCTGTTCAGGAACAGTTAATGGACTTAATGTATCTACCATTTTACGAGACACTGGATGCACATGTATAGTCATTTCTGATAAGCTGTTCCCTAACCTTAAAGAAACTCATTCCTCTGCTATACTTTCAGACTACTTGGGCCGTACGGACACTTTTCCTACCATCCGTTGTTACATTAGGTCTAAATGGTTCACAGGTTGGTCTGAAGCCGTACTAGCTCCCATCACTTCTTGCTCCGTACTAATAGGTAATGTAAAAGGTGCCATTCTTCCTTCCGAGGTTGACCTTTCATCACCAAAGGTGGACATAAGTGTTTCAGATCCTCTTCCTGTAGAGTCAGAGAAGCCCCTCGAAAGTTCAGATGAGACAATGTCTCGTGAGATTCATGTGGGATTAAAAACCAGTGATGCTACTCTCGAAAGCGAGGTAGTAGGATCACCGGTTCACTTGTTAGATGAAAGTGAAGATATCACCTCCGATACCATAAATGTCTTGACTAGGGCTCAGACGAAAGCCCAGGCTTCTCCTACTGTCCATCCTTTGATTTTCCCTGACTTTAAGCCTTTAGATATATCGAAGGACTCCTTTGTCAATTTCCAACGTAATTGCCCTTCTCTTCAGAATTGCCATAATGCCGCTAAACAAAATCAAGTTATCCTATGGAAAAACTTTTCTTATAAATTTGAATATATAAAAAGTATCTTGTACAAGTCAGTATTCAAATTAAATTTAGATGAGATAGACTATTCCATCTTAGTTGTTCCAAGTCAATGCAGAGAGACTGTTCTTAAAATGGCTCATGACCTGCCATTGGCCGGACATTTCTCGCATCGTAAAACCTTAAATAAAATTAGGGAAACCTATTTTTGGCCAAAAATGTCCGCAGATGTCACTGCCTATTGTTTGCCAACTGTCATCCTCCCGAGGTACCAGGTGAGTACCTATGGTCAAAATGCCAGTCTTTACTGTACCCTTTGAAAGAGTAGCTATTGACATCGTTGGTCCTTTATCACCACTTTCATCTGGGGGACATAGATATATATTAACATTAGTTGATTATGCTTCGAGTTTCCCTGAAGCCATACCCTTAAAGACCATAACTACTACAGAGGTGGCTGAAGCCCTTTTGTCCATCTTCTCCAGAGTGGGCATCCCTAGAGAAATTTTGTCTGACCGTGGGGCACAATTCACACCTGACTTAATGCAACATCTATACCAACTTCTGGGAGTGAAGCCTCTCTTCACCACACCCTATCATCCCAGCTGTAATGGGAGGATTGAGCGCCAGCATTAGATTCTCAAGTCCATTTTAAGGAAACTTTGCTCCCTTAAACCTAAGGAGTGGCATCGTTACCTACCCTGTGCTTTGTTTGCCATGAGGGAAGTTCCCAGTGACTCTTTGGGGTTTTCACCTTTTGAACTTCTCTATGGTAGACAGGCCAGAGGCCCATTGTCCATCCTTCATGACTTATGGACTAATGAGGAGATGAGGGCTGAGGTTCAGTCTTCTTACCAGTTTCTCCTTGACCTTAGATCCAAACTTGAGGAGACCTCTGACATAGTTTCGAAAAACCTAAGCTTATCAGTGGACCAGTACAAAACCTATTTTGATTCCAAAAGTCAGAGGAGAAGTTTTAAAGTAGGAGATGAAGTTCTTGTACTTTTGCCTATCAAGTCAAATAAATTATTAGTAGCATTGAAAGGTCCATATAAAGTATTGAAAATTTGTGGGAAAGTTGACTACCTCATTGAAGTCAAGGGGAAACCTAAGCTTTATCATATCAACATCCTTAAGAAATATTACCGAAGAAATTCGGTTAACTGCCTTAATAACTTTGACTTAGTTTTTCCACACGAACTTGATAAAACAACTGAAGAATGTAAGGTGTGCGTAATTGACACCTCTAACTTAGACTATGATGAAGAACTACATGACTTGGTGACTCTTGACCACTCGGATGCTACCAACATTAATATTAATGAATCTTTGGATGACCATAAGAGACATGAACTACTTCAATGTGTGAGTAACTTTTCAGACGTCTTTACTGATATTCCAGGTGTTACCTCCACGGTAGTCCATAAGATTGACTTAGTGACGGACAGTCCTATCAAACGAAAATTATACCCAGTTCCAGTTCACCTTAGGGATGCATTTGACCGAGAGGTAGACAAATTATTAAAACTAAAGATCATTGAACCTTCAGTATCTTCATATTGTTCACCAGTAGTCATGGTTAAGAAGGAGGATAATTCATATAGACTTGCTATTGACTTCAGAGGCCTTAATGCTATAACTCGGTGGGATGCTGAGCCTATGCCCTTAATAGATAGCGATCTACACAAATTTTATGACACTTCCTTCTTTTCAGAGATTGATATTGCGCAGGCATATCATCAAGTAATGTTAGATCCTTCTTCTAAGCAGTACACTGCTTTTCCTACACACCAAGGACTGATGCAATATAGAACTATGCCCTTCGGTTTGGTAACTGCCTGTGCTACCTACGTGAGACTGATGAGAAAGGTCTTGGGTAATATGCCAAATGTTTCAGTTTATTTTGATAACATTTACGTAATGACATCCACGTGGGGCGAACATATCCAAACATTAACATCAGTTTTGCGTAGGTTATGCTCACATGGCCTCACTGCCAAGCCGAAGAAATGCTTCCTTGGGTATAACAAGATTAGATATCTTGGACTGATACTTTCTAATAACTCTCTGCAGCCTCTCCCCAGTAAGATCAAAGCTTTATTAGAATTTAAATTCCCCAAAACCAAGAAGCTCATGCGTAGCTTTCTTGGTTCTGTAAATTTTTATGCACAGTTTATCCCGAACCTTACTGATCTTACAGGCATCTTATCCGACTTCCTTAAAAAGTCTGTGAAGGAACCTCTTGAACTTTCCGACGTAGCTCGGGAAAAGTTTAATGAGATTAAAAGTATCTTTTCGAAAGACCCTATACTTAAGATTCCAGATATTAATAAAACATTTTGTTTAAGAACTGATGCCTCCAATACTGGCTTAGGTGTGGTGCTACTACAATACCATGATGGTACTCCCTTCCCTGTATGCTTCCTAAGCCGGAAACTCCTTCCCGCAGAAACGAGATACTCCACCATAGAAAAGGAATGTTTGGCCCTTGTGTGGGGTATCTCCAAACTTAAATTTTATTTGCTGGGAAAAGAATTCATTTTAGAAACGGACCACAAACCTTTGATATACCTAGAAACTTTTAAGGGAACCAACAGTCGCCTCTTGAGGTGGACATTGGCACTCCAGGCTTTTAAGTTCCATATTGTGTATATCAATGGTTCATCCAATTATTTCTCTGACTGGTTAAGTCGTGACAGTCAGTAGAAGATTTCTTGCCTTACGCGACTTCCATATGTTAGAACTTTTTCCTCGCCTATTCTTCTTATACTCCTTGACTATAAGTCTTGGTATGGGGGAGTGTGAGGGAAAAGTTCAATAGATAGGAGTAGCGAGGGAGTATATAGTAACAATAGTTTCATTGCCGGCTACTTGTTAAGGTAGGGTAAGTCAAGCTCCCGCTATTCCTCCTCCCCGAAAGTGATAGTTTCATTGCCGGCTACTTGTTAAGGTAAGGTAAGTCAAGCTCCCGCTATTCCCGCCTTTTTTTCCCCCACCCCAAAAGTGATAGTTTGACTGCCGGCTGCTTGTTAAGGTAGGGTCAGTCTAGCTCCTGCTATCCCTTCCCCTCCTTCTTCCCCCCCCCCCGAAAGGTGACGTGTGGGGCTCCAGTCCAAACAGTAATCACTAGACTCACAGCTCCCAGCACTACTGTAAGTATATGCCTGCCTTGTATTCTAGTGGATTTATTGTTTAAAAGCTTCACTTTTGATCAATAATAAACTTAGTCCTTTCAGTCTTGCTCTAAGTTGACTGTTTTAATAATCACCACATCTTTTAGGTATTGTACTTATCATGGAGAGTGATTTCTTAAGCAGTGGGTAACCTGTCTATCTTTCCAGCTTGGATGACAGAGAGGGTCACCTGCCAATCAACGAGCAGAACTGATGGAGATGGACTAACGTCCTGAGACTTCCCCTTTTTGGATTTAATTACCTGTGCACCTGTATGAAGTAGCAAGATATAACCCTTCATCATTTCAGTGGAAAAAACCTGCTTTCCTATCATCTAGACTGAGTATTCACGGATAGACTCTGTGAAGAACGAGCCGGTGTGTCATCAACACCTGCGCCCCCCCCCCATCATCGGCAACGGCTACGATTTCAGCAACAAGCAGTGTCACCAACACCAGACACCCAAGTTTTATATTAGCGTTGAATTCAGTTATCATTTATATTTTTCATTTTTCATTTTCTTTAATGTAGGATTAATACTTCATATTTAAGTGTTTTATATTTTATATTTTCTAAATAATAGTGTGTTTATGTTTGTCAGTTTTTATTCTTTTTCTATACATTAATTTTCCTGAGGAGGAGCCAGCCTTAGTAATACTGACTGAAGTTGTTACAGGGCTGAGTAAGCCTTCACAGCCAGGATGAGCCCATGGTTCACCCAAAGGTGCAAGGAGGCAAAAACCAAGTGTACTAGGGAATGGAAGAAATATAGAAGGCAAAGAACCCAGGAGAATAAGGAGAGCAGTTGTAGAGCCAGAAACGAATATGCACAGATAAGAAGGGAGGCCCAATGACAATATGAAAACGACATAGCAGCGAAAGCCAAATCTGACCCGAAGCTGTTATATAGCCACATCAGAAGGGAAACAGCAGTCAAGGATCAGGTAATCAGGGTAAGGAAGGAAGGAGGAGAGACAACAAGAAATGACCGTGAAGTATGTGAGGAACTCAACCAGAGATTCAAAGAAGTGTTCATAGAGGAGACAGAAGGGGCTCCAGAAAGACGGAGAGGTGGGGCACACCACCAGGTGCTTGATACAGTACACACAACCAAGGAAGAAGTGAAGAGGCTTCTGAGTGAGCTAGATACCTCAAAGGCAATGGGGCCAGATAACATCTCTCCATGGGTCCTGAGAGAGGGAGCAGAGGCGCTATGTGTACCCCTAACAACAATATTCAATACATCTATCGAAACAGGGAGATTGCCTGAGGCATGGAAGACAGCAACTGTAGTCCCAATCTTTAAAAAAGGAGACAGACATGAAGCACTAAACTACAGACCAGTGTCACTGACATGTATAGTATGCAAAGTCATGGAGAAGATTATCAGGAGAAGAGTGGTGGAACACCTAGAAAGGAACGATCTCATCAACAGCAGCCAACATGGTTTTATGGACGGGAAATCCTGTGTTACAAACCTACTGGAGTTCTATGACATGGTGACAGCAGTAAGACAAGAGAGAGAGGGGAGGGTGGATTGCATTTTCTTAGACTGCAAGAAGGCGTTTGACACAGTACCACACAAGAGATTAGTGCAAAAACTGGAGGACCAAGCAGGGATAACAGGGAAAGCACTACAATGGATCAGGCAATAATTGTCAGGAAGGCAGCAGCGAGTAATGGTACATGGCGAGGTGTCAGAGTGAGCACCTGTGACCAGCGGGGTCCCACAGGGGTCAGTCCTAGGACCAGTGCTGTTTCTGGTATTTGTGAACGACATGACGGAAGGAATAAACTCCGATGTGTCCCTGTTTGCAGATGACGTGAAGTTGATGAGAAGAATTCATTCGATCGAAGACCAGGCAGAACTACAAAGGGATCTGGACAGACTGCAGACCTGGTCCAGCAATTGGCTCCTGGAGTTCAATCCCACCAAGTGCAAAGTCATGAAGATTGGGGAAGGGCAAAGAAGACCGCAGACGGAGTACAGTCTAGGGGCCAGAGACTACAAACCTCAATCAAGGAAAAAGATCTTGGGGTGAGTATAACACCAGGCACATCTCCTGAAGCGCACATCAACCAAATAACTGCTGCAGCATATGGGCGCCTGGCAAACCTCAGAACAGCATTCCGACATCTTAATAAGGAATCGTTCAGGACCCTGTACACCGTGTACGTTAGGTCCATATTGGAGTATGCGGCACCAGTTTGGAACCCACACCTAGCCAAGCATGTAAAGAAACTAGAGAAAGTGCAAAGGTTTGCAACAAGACTAGTCCCAGAGCTAATAGGTATGTCCTAGGAGGAGAGGTTAAGAGACATCAACCTGACGACACTGGAGGACAGGAGAGATAGGGATGACATGATAACGACTTACAAAATACTGAGAGGAATTAACAAGGTGGACAAAGACAGGATGTTCCAGAGACTGGACACAGCGACAAGGGGACACAGTTTCTCGTTTCTCGTCCAGACCAGAGCTTTGGTGAGATGGGTAAGGAAGAAGGATGGGTAAGGATAGAAATTTTGGAAAAGGGTGGGAGGGGGGAGAGAGGTAGGATATAAAAGGTAAGTGGCCCAACCACTTTGGTGTAATTTAAAAAGTATACGTGAAATGATAAGATATTCTTTAAGAGGTATAAGACTAACCCATCAGAGTCACATAGATATAACAGATATATAAGTACATGACTCTGAATTGGTAGTAATTATACAACTCTCATTTTTTTTTTTTTTTTTTTTTTTTTTTTTTTGCGATTGCACAACGGATATTTCTGCGACAATGAAGGCAATAATTTTCTGGCCAGTTTATAGAATTACGTGACAATGGCTTCTTACAGGTGGTGTCCAGCCATAGTAAATAGCATAATTTTTACATTAGATTGTTATATAAGATTTCTCCCTAATTGGGGGCGATGATGTTCTCAGTATACATAGAAGGGTTCTGGTGTTACCCAATCTTCTTCATCAGGGAGGTTGCTCAATATCATGGGTCGATGGTAATCATCTTTATGTATAAAACGACGGACCCTCTGTGGGAGAGTCATTCTTTGAGTCCTGTGAGGAGGAGTATTGATGATATAATCCGTGGTATTTACCACTTGTATAGGATGTTCTCTATCTGGCATGTATAGTTCTTGCATTGTATAGAGTTGTTTCTTTTTTAGGGTGTCAAGGCGTACATTTATGGCAGTAATATCTTGTTGTATGTGTAAATCTGCCATTTTAACTCTGTCTCTCTTCCTGGTATCGGTAATGAAGCGAAGAGCTCTATTCTGGACCCTTTGTAACCGTAGCATATTGGTCTTTGTTGTTAATGACATTGGGACACAAGGGTATTCGAGTATAGGTCGTATTAACATTTTATACAGATGTTTTTTGACATGTTGAGGGGCTTGATTGAATCGAAAGAGACTGCTAAGACCGACTTTGGCTATGTTGATCTTTTTAGTTACATGAGATGTTGAGTGGAACAGCCTGTCTATTTCATATCCCAAAATCTTGTTAGGGTTTCTAATGGCTACAGGTGTACCTCTGATGGAGATACCCCCTTTATCTTCAATTGTTGATGCAAAACATCCTATCGTGCTAACAAGGACCTTGTCAGGATTAGTCGTAATTCTCCATTTCTTTTCCCAATTAGATGTTCGACGAAGTTCAATATTAATTTTTTCTATGACTCTCTCATACTTGTATTTTCCTGTTACCGGAGTTGATGAGACGACATGAATAACATCATCTGCAAACTGTGTCACAATTGTATCATTAAACTCTGGTTGAGGAAGGTCATTCACATAAATGTTAAACAGAAGTGGACTGAGACAAGAACCTTGTGGGACACCAGCTGTCGGTATAAAAGGCTCTGCCGACCTGCCATGAAAGGTGGGAATGATTTTTCTTTGAATTAAGAAATTATATATTACTCTGAGAAAAGTCCAGTTATGCTCTGGTAGGTCAATGAGTTTGTATATAAGGCCATCATGCCATAAGCTATCAAAAGCTTTATGAACATCTCTGGTGGCAATTAAGGCAAGATTGCCCTGATGTTTTAGACTTGCTACAGTATCGAAAATAACATTTATTGCATGATTGGTACCTCTATGTGTTCTAAAGCCAAATTGTTTTTCAGTAAAAAAGTGATTAAACTCCATATAGTAGTTCAATCTGTTGGAAATGACTTTCTCAAGAACTTTTCCAGTGACTTCAAGTAAAGATATAGGTCTATAGTTCCCAGGTTGGTGAATGTCTTTATTGGGCTTACCTAGAAAGATCATCCTAGCAGTCTTAAAAACCACTGGAAAATGTCCTGAGGCCAAGATGGCATTAAAGATATTTACCAAAGACTGTTTACAATTTCTGGGAAGGAACTTTATTTGTTTCATTGTTATTCCAGAGAGGCCAGGGGCTCTATTTCTCATTCTTCCAATAACCTGACTTATCTCTAGTAATGTAATAGGTCTAGTAAGCGGGTGGGTATCTTCAAGAGTTGAAGTATCGATGAAAGGTAGTGGTTGTAGATCATCCAAGTTCTCATCTCTCCATACATTTACCAACTGATAATGATTATTGTTAAATTGACGACTGTTATTGTGGGAGAGAATTTTCTCCCATACATCACCCATCAAATTAGCCTGGTCCTGGGGATCGTCAAGTTTAATTTCAACATCTTCATCATCCTCATCAGTGAAGGTATGAACTAGGTAGTTAGGAGCCTTGTGCTTTGCCCCTAAAAGTTGTCGGATCTTACTCCAAAATTTTGCTGGTTCACGTTTATACTGATTAGCTTGAAGAACTAGCAATTTCCATAAGTCCCGTTTGTGATGACTAATCATGTTAATTAATTCTCGCCTTAATCGGTGCAGTGTAGCTACTGGTGGTTGTCGCGTTTGAAGATGCCTTCGACATTCTGCTTGATAATTTCTTAAATTGTCTCTAATTTCCCTAGTAGGTTTATATTGTTGGTATATCTTTGTGGAAGCTAATTGACAAGTTGCATTAGTAGCTTCAATTATTCGATTATGCAGGGACCTGATTGCATCATCAATTGCAGTGGAAGGTAGATTTTCCAATGACACAATTTCATCCTCACCCAGAAATGCCCTGAAGGGGTCAAATCCTAGGGTGTTAAGATTGGGTTTAGGAGGTACAGGTATTCTAAATGGAGAAGTTTGTAGTTGTATTATAACAGGGATATTGTCAGATCCTACATTTCCACCAGGAGATATACGACAGTGAAAGATATCACAGTCTCTGTTTGTCAGTACTATATCTGGTGTCCCTGGATGAGGTCCAATGTACGATTTAAAGAATAGGCCTTGAAATGACAAGTTTCTAGCTGTCATGATATTAAAAAGTTGTTTTCCTTTTAAGTCACCCAGTGGAATACCAGCTCCACAGTTGAAGAGGGCAGGGTGATGAGCATTAAAATCTCCCGCTAGAATTGTTGGAATATTTCTGCTTAATATCCTATGTAGAGGAATTGACTCTATATATTGTCTCGGGGGAAAATATCCAGTTACTATCACTAGTTGTCCATGAGACGTTGTCATTTCTATTGCAAGAATGTTATCTTCATCAACATGAATATTTTTAAATGTATAGCCTAATTTAACTAAGATGGCTACACCACTAAAGGGTCCTCTCGATTTCTCCACAGTAGAGTAACCACGTAATTTAATATGTTGATCAACTCTTGCAGCTGTCTCGTTCAAGAGTATAACATCGGGATTGTAATTATGTAGTTCAACCTCAAGGAGGTAACGGTTATTAAAGAAATGTTGAACATTAAGTTGGAAAATTGTAATCCCCATTATTTCTTGCACTTCGCTCGTGTACTGCGGTCTGAACGCCTGCAAGTAATGTCATGTTTGTTATCCACACTATCCCTGCTGGACTCGTCAAGGGGAGGAGGGAACTTCTGCGTAGTTGCTTGTGTATTAAAAATGCCATCATCTTCACTAGAGGTGGTAATATTAACAGACTCATTAGAATCGTTAGAGTCCTCATCAGAAAACTGAGGTATGATATTCCCAGTTACAGGAAGCAGAGGCTCGTGAGAGTTAATGGGAGACTGTGGAGGCTCCAAGGGAAAATTAGGTAGGCAAGGTGTGTTACCCTGGGAAAGTTCCTGTTCAACAGGATCAGCTTCAATAGCGGGAGAGTAGGCACCAATTTCTGGGGCATTGTTATGTTCAGGTGTTGACTTATCGGGTTGAGGGGAGTTGACAACCTGGGTATGTGAGATGGGCGATCCCTGGGCCAGGGATGACTTAGGCTTATTTTTAGATGTAGAGTAGGGTACATACTTCTTGTTATGAGAAGGCTGGGTCATAATAGCCTTCACATTTTCTGGGATAGTGATGGGAGTGATCCCATTAGCCATTAACAGATCATTTAAAACCTGAGAGCAGAGTTGAATGTCACCACCTGCTATGTCTTTGGCCATCATATACATTAGTTGTGCTCTCGTCATATCCCCGGCTGTGGATACCTGAGACATAGGAGATGAGACTGAACCTTGTTGTTGCGTTTGTGTATGTTGTAGGTGAGGGTTAGATTGGGGCGCTCCAAGAGGGGCAGAATTCCAAACATTGGAACCATTGGTAG
The DNA here is from genome assembly GCF_038502225.1 of Cherax quadricarinatus. Classification (NCBI taxonomy): domain Eukaryota; kingdom Metazoa; phylum Arthropoda; class Malacostraca; order Decapoda; family Parastacidae; genus Cherax; species Cherax quadricarinatus. The sequence goes on along the minus strand of NC_091316.1, from coordinate 33,834,343 downwards.
AGACCTGAGGAGTCCCACTTGATCCAGGCAGAGCTGGGAAGGAAGTTTGGGACATCGTTGGCGGTGCCTGGGGAGTGGTCTTCTTAGAAGTGGACAGTTTCTTGGCTTCAAGAATTTTCTGCATTTCCTTTTTTCTTTCAGGACAAATAGCAGAAACAGCATGATGTTTTCCGTTGCAGAGGACACATTTGGGTGTATTTTTATTATTACAATCTCGATAAGAATGTTGGCCAGAGCAAATGCTACAAATCTGCCCTTGAGTACTGCATTTGTTGGTGTTATGACCAAAGGCATAACACTTAAAACATTGTGTCACACTGACAAATCGTTCAAGAGAGATTTGGTCAGGTGTACATCTGGTGCCAAAACATTTGAAGCCATTTTGACACACAAGTTTGGCCTCCTCAGGTGTCTCAAGTATTAACTTTAAGGTTACCTTGTTGTTGTTAGGATTAGAGAATTTATGTGCTTCTACAGCCCTAAATTCAGAATTCTCTGTATTAATGTCCTCAACAATTTCATTTGCTGTGCTATGTTTCATGAAACTGTTGATTCTGGCCACAAACACAGTCCTCTGAGCTTGATAGCTCTGAGGTGCAACTGGGGTAACACCAGAAGTCTTCAGTTTTTCAAGGACATCATGCTTCAGCAGTTGAAGTAACTCTTCTTCCGAAGAGAGGAGAAGTACTGCTCCAGCGTGGGTTTGAAAAACATCCACTGGAGCAACAGTTGAGTTCGAGCAAATACATGCTAGAATTTCTTTCATCGACATTTGATTTCCATCAATACGTAATTTTACTCGTATCCTCGCCATGATGTCTAGGGACACAGTTGGAAGCTGAAAACACAGATGAATCACAGGGATGTTAGGAAGTATTTCTTCAGCCACAGAGTAGTCAGGAAGTGGAATAGTTTGGGAAGCGATGTAGTGGAGGCAGAATCCATACATATCTTTAAGCAGAGGTATGATAAAGCTCATGGTTCAGGGAGAGTGACCTAGTAGCGACCAGTGAAGAGGCGGGGCCAGGAGCTTGGACTCGACCCCTGCAACCTCAACTAGGTGAGTACACACACACACACACATACAAACCTTTGCACTTTCTCTAACACGTCAAGAAATTAGGGAAAGTGCAAAGGTTTGCAACAAGGCTGGTTCCAGAGCTAAGGGGAATGTCCTACTAAGAGAGGTTAAGGGAAATCAGCTTGACGACACTGGAGGACAGGAGGGTCAGGGGAGACGTGATAACAATATACAAAATACTGCGTGGAATAGACAAGGTGGACAGAGACAGGGTGTTCCAGAGATGGGACACGGAAACAAGGGGTCACAACTGGAAGCTGAAGACTCAGATGAGTCAAAGGGATGTTAGGAAGTATTTCTTCAGCCACAGAGTTGTTAGGAAGTGGAATAGTCTGGCAAGCGATGTAGTGGAGGCAGGAATCATGCATAGTTTTAAGACGAGGTATGATAAAGCTCATGGAGCAGGGAGAGGGAGGACCCAGTAGCGGTCATTGAAGAGGCAGGGCCAGGAGCTGAGTCTCGACCCCTGCAACCACAATTAGGTGAGTACACACACACGTGTACACATACTCAAACCTACCTAACACATTAGCACACAAACCCACACACACACACACACAACTTTACACAAAGCTAAAGGATCTAGAGCATCCTAACAGGATAAAAAAAATGGGATCTCAAAAGGGAGGACGTAAAGGCAGGTGAACTGAGGATGGCTGTTCTGAAAAGGAATAAGTAGAAAAGCTCAAGAACAAAATGGATCAAGAATTAGAAAAAAAAGGTTAAATAAGCTTTGCAATAACATGTTAGAGAAGCAATCTGCAGAGAACAAGAAGTGGGAATCATGAGCTGTAGCTGCTGAGGCAAAGATACAGAGACTGGAGGAAGAAATGGATGTGCTGAAGCAGGATATAATGAGGTCCAAAAGGAGCAAGGTGACTGAAATGGGAACATCAGCAGGCAGTGATGGGACTGAAGGAGGGGATGGAACTAAGAAATCCCCTGCAGAAGTAATATCAGGCCATCAGGGTGTCCAGGAGATAAGGAAAGCAACAAAGATGCTTAAATCAGATCCAGAGATGTTGAGGGAAAAGAAATGGGAAGAAGAGATGGAGAGGTCAATAATTATTCATGGGCTTCAGGGGGCTGAAGGGAAGACCTGTGATGAAAGAAAGTATTGGGAGGAAAAAGAGTTTAAGAGCATTCTTGCAGTAACAGGCTTGGAGGGTATTCTAGGGAAAAACTCGACCAATCAAATTGACATTCAAGACAGAAGTGGTATGGAACAGGATTCTACAACAGAAGCCATCGTTAAAGGACTACTCTCAAGAATATCAACAAGTGTACCTCAATCAAGACAGAACATGAAAAGAAAGTAAGACAAAACCATTGGAAGAAAAGAGAGACAGGACAGGCAATGACAGACAGGAAAGCTCAGCCTCTGGGGGAACATCACACACAAATGATTACAGAAACCCCTCAACCCCTGTCACCCCATACCAACCAAACACAATAACCAGAAACAAACCACACTTTTGGCTTCATCCCTCCCCAATCACTAATTTCACAATCACAGCAGCCTCCCATAATATTCCACCCTGCCTCCCACACCCCCAGCCTGCACCATCCTTTCCCACCTCCCAAAATACAGTACTGGAAAGAAAGCTAAAGGTATGGTACACCAATGCAGATGGAATAACAAATAAGAGTGAAGAGTGGCAAGAACGAATCACTGATGTATCCCCTCACATCATAGCAATAATAGAGACAAAACTTACAGGGATGATAACGGATGCAATCTTTCCAACTGGATATCAGATCCTGAGGAAAGACAGAGAGAACAGAGGAAGGGGAAGATTGGGACTGTTCATCAGAAACCAGTGGAGTTTTGAGGAAATGGGAGAAATGGACAGAGGGGAAACAGACGACTTCATTGTAGGAACACTTCAGACTGGGGGTCCAAAGGTGATGATAGTAGTGTTGTATAACCCACCACTGAGCAGCAGGAGGCCAAGACAGGAGTATGAGCGCAATAGAGCAATGGTGGATACACTATCTGAAGTTGCCTGGAGGGTTCATATGGATAGAACAAAATTACTCATAATGGGGGATTTTAATCATAAAGAGATGGACTGGGAAAACCTAGAGCCACATGGGAGACCGAAAATGTCAAGGGTTCAGATGTTGGAGACAGTACTGGAGAACTTCATGCACCAACATGTTAGGGATACAATCAGAGAGAGAGGAGAGGATGTTGCAGCAAGGCTGGATCTCATATTCACTTTGAATAGTTCAGACATAGGGGATATCACACACAAAAGATCCCTTCATGCTAGTGATCACGATGTCCTGAGTTTTGAATACTTTGTCGAGTTAACAGTGGAGAATGCAGCAGCACGAGAAGGACGAGAGAAGCCAAACTTCAAGAAAGGGGACTACATAGGCCTGAGAAGATTCCTGCATGAAGTGCAGTGGAAAAGGGAACAAGAGGAAAAGACAGTAAATGAAATGATGGAACTAGTAACCACTAAGTGCAGGGAGGCAGAGAAGAAGTTCATACCAAAGGGTAACAGAAAAAAATGGTAAGATCAGAATGAGCCCATGGTTTAACTGAAGATGTAAAGAGGCCAAAGTCAAGTGTGCTAGAGCATGGAAAAAGTATGGAAGGCAAAGGACTCAAGAAAGCAAGGAGTTGAGCAGAAGAACCAGAAACGAATATGCAGGGATAAGGAGAGAGGCCCAGAGGCAGTACGAGAACAACAGAGCATGAAAAGTCGAATCTCAACCAAAGTTGTTATACAGTCACATTAGGAGAAAAACAACAGTCAAAGACCAGGTAATCAGGCTAAGGAAAGAAGGAGGGGAGCTCAAAAAGAGTGACCAGGAAGTATGTGATGAACTTAACACAAGATTTAGAGAAGTATTCACTATAGAGACAGAAATGCGTCCAGCAAACCGTGGAGGTAGGGTGCATCAGCAGGTGCTGGACACAATACACATAACCAAGGTAGAGGTGAGGAAACTGCTAGGTGAACTAGATACCTCAAAGGCAGTGGGCCCAGATAACATATCTCCATGGATACTGAGAGAGGGAGGAGAGGAACTGTGTGTGCCGCTAGCAGCTATCTTCAATACATTTATCGAAACTGGACAGTTGTCTGAGGCGTGGAAGACAGCAAATGTAGTTACAGTTTTTAAGAAAGGAAACAGACAGGCAGCGTTAAATGACAGACCATTATCACTGACTTGTATAGTATGTAAAGTCATGGAAGAGATGATCAGGAGAAGAGTGGTGGAGCACATTGAAAGGATTGGGCTCATACATGACAATCAGCACGGCTTCCGAGATGGAAATCATGTGTCACAAATCTACTTGAGGTCTACGGTAAGGTAATAGAAGTAAGACAGGAGAGAGAGGGATGGGTAGATTGCATCTTTTTTGGACTGCAAGAAGGCATTTGACACAGTAACACACAAGAGACTGATTCAAAAATTAGAGGAGCAGGCAGAAATGGTAGAGAAAGTACTGCAACTGAATAGGGAATACCTGACAGGAAGGAAACAACGAGTGTTGGTACGTGATGAAGTGTCAGAGTGGGCGCATGTGTCGAGTCCTAGGTCCGGTACTGTTTCTTGTATACGTGAATGGCATGGAAGGAATAGATTCAGAAGTCGTGTTCACTGATGATGTGAAACTGATGAGGAGAATACAGGTGGGCGAGGGACAGCTAAAATTACAAGGGGATCTGGACAGGCTGCAAGCCTGGTCCAACAAATGGCTCCTGCAGTTTAACCCCAGTAAGTGCAAAGTCATGAAGATTGGGGAAGAACAAAGAAGATCACAGACGGAGTACAGGTTAGGGGATCAAAGGCTGCAAACGTCACTTAAAGAAAAGGATCTTGTGGTAAGCATTATAACGAACATGTTCACTGAGGCACACATCAGTCAAATAACTGCTGCAGCATATGGGTGCTTGGCAATCATGTGAATAGCATTTCGACATCTGAGTAAGGAATCATTCACGACATTGTACACCGTGTACGTTAGGCCCATACTGGAATATGCAGCACCAATATGGAACCCACACTTAGTCAAACACGTCAAGAAATTGTATAAAGTGCAAAAGTTTGCAACAAGATAAGTCTCGGAACTGAAGGGTATGTCTTACGAAGAGAGATTAAGGGAACTCAACCTGATGACACTAGAAGATAGGAGGGATAGGATGGACATGGTAACGACGTATAAAATACTGAGAGGAATTTGCATGGTGGACTGGGCTCGAATGTTTCAGAGATGGGATACAGGAACAAGGGTCCACAACTGGAAGTTGAAAACCCAGATGAGTCATAGGGATTTTAAGAAGTATTTCTTTAGCCTGAGAAGCTGAATAATCTTTACAGTGAAGTAGTGGAGGCAAATTCCATACATAGCAGGGAGAGAGTGACTTAGTATCGACCAGTGAGGAGGCAGGGCCACGGCCTATGACTCGACCCTTGCAACCACATATAGGTGAACGCACACACACACACACACACACGACAACCAGCACGGTTTCAGGGACGGGAAATCCTGTGTCACAAACCTACTGAGTTTTATGAAAGGGTGACAGCAGTAAGACAAGAGAGAGAGGGGTGGGTAGATTTCATCTTCTTGGACTAAGACGGCGTTTAACACAGTTCCACACAAGAGATTAGTGCAAAAGCTGGAGGACCAGGCAGGGATAACAGGGAAGGCATTACAATGGATCAGGGAATACCTCTCAGGAAGACAACAGCGAGTCATGGTACGTGGCGAGGTGTCAGACTGGGCGCCTGTAACGAGCGGGGTGCCAGAGGGGTCAGTCCTAGGACCGGTGCTGTTTTTGGTATTTGTGAACGACATGACGGAAGGAATAGACTCCGAAGTGTCCCTGTTTGCAGATGATATGAAGTTGATGAGAGGAATTAAATCGGATGAGAACCAGGCAGAACTACAAAGGGATCTGGACAGGCTGCATACCTGGTTCAGCAACCGGCTTCTGGAGTTCAACCCCACTAAGTGCAAAGTCATGAAGATTGGGGAAGGGCAAAGAAGACCACTGACGTAGTACAGTCTAGGGGGCCAGAGACTACAAACCTCACTCAAGGAAAAGGATCTTGGGGTGAGCATAACACCGGGCACATTTCCCGAGGCGCACATTGACCAAATAACTGCTGCAGCATACGGGCGCCTAGCAAATTTAAGAACAGCATTCCGACATCTTAAAAATGAATCGTTCAGGACCCTGTCCACTATGTACGTTAGGCCAATATTGGAGTATGCAGCAACAGTTTCGAACCCACACCTAGCTAAGCATGTAAGGAAACTAGAGAAATTGCAAAGGTTTGCAACAAGACTAGTCCCAGAGCTAAGGGGTATGTCCTACGTGGAGAAGTTAAGGGAAGTCGACCTGACGGCACTGGAAGACATGAGAGATAGGGGGGATATGATAATGACATATAAAATACTGAGAGGAATCGACAAGGTGGACAGAGACAGGATGTTCCAGAGATTGGACACATCTACAAGGGGTGACAGTTGGAAGTTGAAGACTCAGATGAATAACAGGGATGGTAGGAAGTATTTCTTCAGTCACAGTGTTGTCAGGAAGTGGAACAGTCTGGGAAGTGATGTAGTGGAGGCAGGATCCATACATAGCTTTAAGAAGAGATATGATAAAGCTCATGTAGCAGGAAGAGTGACCTAGTAGGGCCCAGTGAAGAGGCAGGACCTGGAGCTGTGAATCGACCCCTGCAACCACAACTCGGCAAGTACAACTAGGTAAACACACACATACACAGAGGAACTGAGATTCGACTCTTCCTCCCCCCTCCCCCCACATTAACCACCTTTGAGTACACACTCGCACATATATTTGTATCTGTGCTCACCATATTATGCCTTAATTACAGTTCCATGCTGTATTCTCTGCTGACCTGGGTCGCATCTTCGTATTTTTGTTTCAGGAGGTTGCTGCTAATGGGCTCATTCTCATCACTGAAATTAAGAGCTGCGAGGCACACATTTTGATTCCATCCTTACCCGAGTATTTTGTCTCCTCTGTGTTAATGTTCTCTTTGCTTTCCTGGACCTTGCAATACCTCTTGATATGTTGTCTTCTTGTAAATTGGCAAGTTAATTATCTCGATTCAGTGAAATGGCGAATCTTTTTGTAAGTGTTCTTGTTTCTTTTTTGTGCGAATGTGCTTTATTCTCTTTTGTGTGGGTGTGCTTATTTTTGTTATTTGTATGTTTATTTCTGTTTTATGAGTGCTTGTTTCTGTTTTGTGTTTGCTTGTTTTGTACGAGTGTACTTATATCAGTTTTTTGGGGGATGTTTCATTTGTGTCTGTATTACACCTTTTAGAGTATGCGTCCTTGTGTTAACTTATAGTTTACCAGTCTGCAGATAGTTTACCAGTCTGCAGATATTTTATACTCTTCTTGTCTGGTGTCTGTGCTGACCGTGTGATCAGGCAAGGTACAGCTGCCCGCGGCCCGCAGCCTCAAGTTGCCATCAGAAAGCAGTTAATATGCCAGCTGCTGAAGGACTGTATCTAGTTACTCATGAATTCTTCCAAATTTGTCTTGGCATCATGTTATATATAGTAGAAGAAGGTTGAAGTTTCATCCTCGGATGCTCTTAGGACATCCTCTTTTTTTTTATTGAGTTTATTCTACATTTTATTACATAACCCTCACTTCACTACGTAATTTAGTGTGCTGATTAGATACCTACAGTTCAAACATTTCCCCTGAATAAATTATGCTCTGTTTCGGTTCTTCTCAAAGGAATCCATTCGGAATGCTTTGAGGCGCTCCCAGTAGTTTAGATGATTTACTGATTCTACGTGAGCAGTCAGTGATCTCTGTAAGTCAGGTTAGAACCGTGGAAAATACTATTTAGAATTTGAAGAATCTATAATCTTGGCTGCAGCGCACTGGTATAGACTTGACGAAAGCAACAGTATCCATTATAATAGCACTGCTAGAATTTTAGGCCATCATAATAGAATAAGAGTCGACGACGTGTTGATGTTGATATACGAGGAAACTTCAAGCTGAGGCTTAATCTGCCTTCCACCACAACTTTTTCACTTTAACAAACCATCTGTTTTTCTTCATGATATATTTTTATTAGTTGTGATCACCTCTTTTTTTTCACTTTAATATTCTGTTTTTCACTATAATATCCTGTTCTTCACTATAATACCCTGTTCACTATAATATGTTCATCACTACAATATCCTGTTCTTCACTATATCCTGTTCTTCACTATATCCTGTTCTTCACTATATCCCGTTCTTCACTATACCTTGTTCTTCACTATATCCTGTTCACTATAATATCCTGTTCTTCACTATAATATCCTGTTCTTCACTCTAATATCCTGTTCTTCACTCTAATATCCGGTTCTTCACTCTAATATATTGTTCTTCACTGGAATGTCCTGTTGTTCACTGCAATATCCTGTTTTTCACTATAATATCCTGTTCTTCACTGTAATATCCATTTGTCCTTATCACTAAAATATTCTATATTCTTCGTCATATCATCAGGCTCACCATAGCATCCCATTTTTTTCCATAATGCATATAGTGTTCTTTAATATACCGCATTTTCCGGCATATAAGGCGCACGAACATATAAGACATATAAGACGATGTTTGCAAGCAGTTGTAAAGTAACGTTAGTAAACAACTGCTAGAACGTAACACAAAGCCTACCATTGACCATGACCTAGAGCATATAAGGCGTTGGCCGATTTTCCAAGGATTTTTTTTTTTTTGGGGGGGGGGGGGAAGCGTGCCTTTTATGCCGGAAAATACAGTAGCTTTCATTGTATGATATATTCTCTGAGGAAAGGAATTCTGCTTAGATGTTTAGACACCAATCTTTACCAGCACAGCTGGTTCTGGTCAGTACATTGTACTGGATCACGCCAAGGTGATCCAGTATAATGTTCTTTATACATGCCTTTGTTTAATTATCCTGTTATTTACCCCTCATACTGTGTAATTCATTAGAACAGCCTATTATTTTTTATTCACTATAGCATCCTGTTAATTACAGTAACATCCTGTTACATCCTGCATAACATAACATCATCTTGTTATTTATTTATTATACCGGCCGATCAGGGTGGCCCACTTTAACATCTTGTTGCCAGAATTCATCATAGCATCTTGTTATTCACCATAATTCATCATAACATCTTGTTATTCACCATAATTCATCATAACATCAAGTTATTCAACATAACGTCCACTTACAATATTGTATTTTTGACCATGCTAACCCCCACTACATGTTTTGAAGTCCCATATAAATTACATAACTTAAAAAATGCATTTTTGAAGTTCAGACAATTTGTCACCTGTTACAAGTTATTGGTGTTGAACGTTTTATTTATTGTGTCCCCGTAAGTACTGGTAGTGTGGAGGTGGAGGATCGAGGCCTCACCATCCTTTGGGCTGGAGGGAAATGCTTTAAAATACCGACACGATGGATAAAGACAAATGCAGTATAATGCGATAGTTTATTGACTACGTTTCGCTCACACAGTGGACTTTATCAAGTTAGAAACAGTTTGTGAGTTGATAAAGCCCACTGTGTAGGTGACACGTTGTCTATAAAGGATCGCATGACATGTATTTCTCTTTATTCATTCATTCCATTCTTTGCGCCGAGTGGCCCACACAGGGCTTACTGCTGTGCCTTAATAGACTGGATAAATACCGTAGATGTATATTAAGGTAAGCTTAAGATTTCATTTGAAATATTGCGAATATGTGTGAAATTCTAAATACCTACTTCCTCTCAGTTTTCACCCAGGAAAATACTAGCGATATTCCTGAAATAATAGATTATGTAGAACAGGATGATAATAAACTATGTACGATTGCGGTAACTAGTGACATGGTCCTCAGACAAATAGAGAAACTAAAACTAACAAATACCCAGGTGAACTGTTTGCAAGGGTGTTAAAGGAATGTAAAGAGGAACTTAGCATACCTTTGGCTAATCTTTTTAACATATCACTACAAACTGGCATAGTGTCTGATAAGTGGAAAATGGCAAATGTAATACCTATTTACAAGGCAGGTGACAGGTCCTTGGCTTCGAACAATAGACCAATAAGCCTTACCTCCATAGTGGGAAAATTTATGGAATCAATAATTGCCGAAGCAATTCGTAGCCATCTTGACAGGCACAGATTGATTAATGAATCGCAACACGGTTTTACAAAGGGGCGTTCCTGTCTTACGAATTTACTAACTTTTTTCGCTAAGGTGTTTGAGGAGGCAGATCATGGTAATGAATATGATATTGTGTATATGGACTTCAGTAAGGCTTTCGATAGAGTTCCACACTAGAGGCTATTGAAGAAACTTAAGGCACACGGAATAGGAGAAATTTTTTCCTGGGTAGAGGCATGGCTGACAAATAGACAGCAGAGAGTTTGCATAAATGGGGAGAAATCAGAATGGGGGCACGTCACAAGCGGTGTTCCTCACGTCACAAGCGGTGTTGGGCCCGTTGTTGTTCACAATTTACATAAACGACATAGATGTGGGAATAAATAGAGACATAAGCAAATTTGCTGATGACACCAAAATAAGCCGTCCAATTCATTCTGATGAGGACACTAGAGCACTCCAGGATGATTTGAATAGACTGATGCAATGGTCGGAGAAGTGGCAGACGCAGTTTAATATTCACAAATGCAAAGTTCTAAATTTTGGACAGGTAAATAACCATGCCACATATAAACTAAATAATGTAGATCTTAATACTACTGATTGCGAAAAGAATTTAGGAGTTCTGGTTAGCAGTAATTTAAAACCAAGACAACAGTACATTAGTGTTCGCAATAAAGCTAACAGAATTCTTGGCTTCATATCTAGAAGTATAAATAATAGAAGTCCTTAGGTTGTTCTTCAACTCTATATATCCTTGGTTAGGCCTCATTTAGACTATGCTGCTCAGTTCTGGTCACCGTATTACAGAATCGATATAAATGCTCTGGAAAACGTACAGAGGGGGATGACAAAGATGATCCCATGTATCAGAAATCTTCCCTATGAGGATAGACTGAGGGCCCTGAATCTGCACTCTCTCGAAAGGCGTAGAATTAGGGGGATATGATCGAGGTGTATAAATGGAAAACAGGAATAAATAAAGGGGATGTAAATAGCATGGTGAAAATTTCCAGCCAAGACAGGACTCGCAGCAATGGTTTCAAGTTGGAAAAATTCAGATTCAGAAAGGATATAGGACAGCACTGGTTTGGTAATAGAGTTGTGGATGAGTGGAACAAACTCCCGAGTACAGTTATTGAGGCTAAAACGTTGTGTAGTTTTAAAAATAGGCTAGATAAATACATGAGTGGGTGTGGGTGGGTGTGAGTTGGACCTGAGTAGCTTGTGCTGCTGGGTCTGGTGCAGTGCTCCATCCTAGAGTGGAGATGATCAGACTGGGTGGGTCATTGGGCTAATCCGGGGGCTGGGGGTCATTGGTCTAATCCGGGGGGGATATGGACCTGCTCCGCATGGGTCAGTAGGCCTGCTGCAGTGTTCCTTCTTTCTTATGTTCTTATGAATAGAAAGAATTTCAAACCGCTGGTAAAGATGCAATCTGATTCACAAATAACCCACAATTTGGAGAGGAATATGTTAGACTACGTTTGAGTCCGTCGTGGAAAATTATTAGTTGTGACTTGAGAATGGTCCTGGAGGGACTGAAACATCATCTCGAGGTAACTTGTTGAATGTTTGCAGTCACGGTATTACGAATTTTACAGTTCCCTGATAATTCTTCTTTGTCTTACGTAAAAGAGATTAACTCGTTTCAGGAGTGATGAACCAAACTTGCTGTTGAGGCCGAGCTGAGGCCATATTTTGTATAAACCTTCCCTGTAAGTGTGTCAAGATAAAAATTTTGACAGTGTTTACAACGGTAATAACTTATTTTACCATGCGGAGCTAAAACAAAAGTTCTCTGTGACATTTAAGAATATAAAGAAAAAGGAATACTAGAGGTCAGGTTAGAGTGTTCTAAATTAATTGTTCCGTAGGGCAGGAGTTAATGACCCAACCATGTATTTACTGTCTTGGAGAGTGTTGGATCAAGACAAGTGGGCCAGCACCACGATTATAGCCCCGTCAACCTCCGCTAAAGTGATTAAATACACCACACACATGCTTGGAAGCTACGCGCCCGCGCTCGCACAGATACACACACAGACACACACACACAGACACACACAGACAGACACACAGACAGACACACACACAGATACACACACAGAAACACAGACAGACACACAGACAGACTCACAGACAGACACACAGACAGACACACACAGACACACAGACACACACATACACAGACACACACACATACACAGACACACACACACACACACACACACACACACACACACACACACACACACACACACACACACACACACACACACACACACACACACAAACAGGTCCTAGGACCTGTTCTGTTCTTGGTATATGTGAACGACATAACGGAAGGGATAGACTCAGAAGTGTCCTTGTTTGCAGATGATGCGAAGTTAATGAGAAGAATCAAATCGGACGAGGATCAGGCAGGACTACAAAGAGACCTGGACAGGATACAAGCCTGGTCCAGCAACTGGCTCCTTGAATTTAACCCTGCCAAATGCAAAGTCATGAAGATTGGGGAAGGGCAAAGAAGACCGCAGACACAATATAGTTTAGATGGCCAAAGACTGCAAACCTCACTCAAGGAAAAAAATCTGGGGGTGAGTATAACACCGAGCATATCTCCTGAGGCACACATCAATCAGATAACTGCTACAGCATACGGGCCCCTGGCAAACCTACGGATAGCGTTCCGATACCTCAGTAAGGATTCGTTCAAGACTCTGTATACCATCTACGTCAGGCCCATACTGGAGTATGCAGCACCAGTTTGGAATCCACACCTAGTCAAGCACGTCAAAAAATTAGAGAAAGTGCAAAAGTTTGCAACAAGACTAGTCCCAGAGCTACGGGGATTGTCCTACGAAGAAAGGTTGAGGGAAATCGGCCTGACGACACTGGAGGACAGGAGGGTCAGGGGAGACATGATAACGACATATAAAATACTGCGCGGAATAGACAAGGTGGACAAAGACGGGATGTTCCAGAGATGGGACACAGACACAAGAGGTCACAATTGGAAGTTGAAGACTCAGATGAATCAAAGGGATGTTAGGAAGTATTTCTTCAGTCATAGAGTAGTCAGGCCATGGAATAGCCTAGAAAGGGATGTAGTGGAGGCAGGAACCATACATAGTTTTAAGGCGAGGTATGATAGAGCTCATGGGGCAGGGAGAGAGAGGACCTAGTAGCAATCAGCGAAGAGGCGGGGCCAGGAGCTGTGACTCGACCCCTGCAACCACAAATAGGTGAGTACAAGTAGGTGAGTACACACACACACACACACACATACACTACCGAGCACATCTCCTGAGGTGCACATCAATCAAATAACTGCTGCAGCATAAGGGCAAGTAGCGAACTTAAGATTAGCATTCCGACGTCTCAGTAAGGAGTCGTTCCTGGCCCTGTACAACGTGTACGTCAGGCCCATATTGGGCTATGCAGCTCCAGTTTGGAGCCCTCACCTGGCCAAGCACGTCAGGAAAATAAAGTACAAAGGTTTGCAACAAGACTAGTCCCGGAGCTAAGGGACATGTCCTACGAGGAGATGCTAAGAGAACTCGACCTCGTGACACTGGAGGACAGGGGGGGACATGATAACTGAGATTAATCGTCAAAGTGAATATAGACAAGATGTTCCAGATATGGGACACAGCAACAAGGGGTCACAATTGGAAGTTGAAGACTCAGATGAGTCATAGGGATGTTAGGAAGTATTTCTTCAGCCATAGAGTTTTCAGGAAGTGAAATAGTCTGGTAAGTGAGGTAGTGGAGGCAGGTACCATACATAGCTTTAAGAATAGGTATTATAAAGCTCATGGAGTAGGGAGAGAGTAAAACTAGTGGCAACCAGTGACGAGGTGGGGCCAGGAGCTATGAATCGACCCCAGCAACCATAATTAGGTGAATACACACCACAAAAACCCCTAATAGGCCAGTTGTCTATTAATAAGTGCCTTTGACAATTAGTAGCTACTACACATACAAAAAAGGAAAGGCCGAGTGTCTACGGTAAGTATCTCTGACAGACTGTAACTAACCATCATATATGAGTCCCAAGCAGCTCACTCCAGCAAGAAAGGCATCTAACCAAACATAGGAGAAGTATGTGTATAAATACAACATGGTGCACCTTGCAACGTGCATTAGCTGATATACATTTGCTTGTAAACACTCATGTAGAGCAGTATAACTTAGACCTTGTTGAGGTGGCTTCAAACGGCAGCGAGAACGAGAAAGATTGTTACCGAATCCTTATTGTCTCATTGGACCCATGTAACCCTTGAACTCTGTTACGAAAAAGGTAGTTTCTATTATACAACCAATGCTGGAGATGAGCAAGGACGTGTTGTATTAATAATATCGTGTATAATATAAGCTATTATTGCCATCTTAATGACAGTTTGACTCTTCTGGTTTAGGTTCCTGTACCTTAAAGCATTTTGTCATGTGGCAAGTAGTCAGTATTATAACGGTGAGTTCATATTTATTCTCAGCTGTTACAGTGATTCTCTGACATTCGGTACAGATGCAGTGACAATGAGAGGCACTGATCAAGGACCTATGCCACACGTGGGAATAGTCAAAACCCTCAAAGTCCCATATCAACCCGCCGGAAATAAACAAGTCGAACATTTTCATTATTCCATGCATAAGCTGCCACAGACCTACTGCCACAGCCCATGCAGATTGCATGGGCTGTGGCAAGCCAACCTTGTAGGAAGAGTGATGCCCGCAATTTAAGATGAGACATGAATATTAGGTGGTCAGTGTTTAAAGTATGACAGAGGCTGCTTCTCCAGAGCTTTCAAAAGGTAGGTGAAAGATACAGGGCTGTTGGCTGGAGAAGGCGTTTCTTATCATACTCAAGTTAAAGAAGGAAGTGTATACCGTATTTCACCAGAAAGTGGAGTAAATGCCAAAGTTATCGAATTCTAACTTGGACGAAGGGAATAACATTAATATGGGAATCGTATGAATGGACTAGGGCTGCAGACCGAGGCTAGTGAGGGCTCTTGGCAGAGGTGTGGGAGGATGTCAGGGCTACGTAGGATAGTCAGGGCTATTTTGGGCAAATATTTAAATCTCCACAGGTTGCTGAGATCCACATTGAACGGTGCTACAATAAACGTACTTGCCTACTGGTATTCTTGGCAAGAGTTTCATTAATATAAGTAGTTATGCCAAACTCTTTTTTTATGATATAGTATTATATTGTTTGTTCAATACTCATAAGGAGAAAGCATTTGTCATGGAGGATGAATGTAGCTTGGCGCACCCTTGCGAAGTGATTATTCGTTGTATATGTGATTTTAAACACTCAAGGGGAGTGGTATAGAAGGGTAGTGGTTTAACTCAGACCCCGTTAGTATGGCGTCAGAAGCTCCTGAATTCGGGAAAGCTTGGTATCGGACCACGAAAGGCTCCTCGAGCCAATGTGACTTAAAGCTCAGCCACAGGGAAGGTGGTGTCTAGTACACAACCACAGGGAAGATGGTGTCTAGTATACAACCACAGGGAAGGTGGTGTCTAGTACACAACCCCAGAGAAGGTGGTGTCTAGTACACAGCCACAGGGAAGATGGTGTCTAGTACACAACCACAGGGAAGGTGGTGTCTAGTACACAACCACAGCGAAGGTGGTGTCTAGTACACAACCACAGGGAAGGTGGTGTCAAGTACACAACCACAGCGAAGGTGGTGTCTAGTACACAGCCAAAGGGAAGGTGGTGTCTAGTACACAACCACAGGGAAGGTGGTGTCTAGTATACAACGACAGGGAAGGTGGTGTCTAGTACAAAACCACAGCGAAGGTGGTGTCTAGTACACAACCACAGGGAAGGTGGTGTCTAGTATACAACGACAGGGAAGGTGGTGTCTAGTACACAACCACAGGGAAGGTGGTGTCTAGTACATAACCACAGGGAAGGTGGTGTCTAGTACACAACCACAGGGAAGGTGGTATCTAGTACACAACCACAGCGAAGGTGGTGTCTAGTACATAACCACAGGGAAGGTGGTGTCTAGTACAGAACCACAGGTAAGGTGGTGTCTAGTACACAACCACAACGAAGGTGGTGTCTAGTACATAACCACAGGGAAGATGGTGTCTAGTACACAACCACAGCAAAGGTGGTGTCTAGTACACATCCACAGGGAAGGTGGTGTCTAGTACACAACCACAGGGAAGGTGGTGTCTAGTACACAACCACAGGGAAGGTGGTGTCTAGTACACAACCACAGGGAGGGTGGTGTCAAGTGCACAACCACAGGGAAGGTGGTGTCTAGTACACAACCACAGGGAAGGTGGTGTCTAGTACACAACCACAGGGAAGGTGGTGTCTAGTACACAACCACAGGGAAAGTGTTGTCTAGTACACAACCACAGGGAAGGTGGTGTCTAGTACACAACCACAGGGAAGGTGGTGTCTAGTACACAACCACAGGGAAGGTGGTGTCTAGTACACAACCACAGGGCAGGTGTTGTCTAGTACACAACCACAGGGCAGGTGTTGTCTAGTACATAACCACAGGGAAGGTGGTGTCTAGTACACAACCAAAGGGAAGGTGGTGTCTAGTACACATCCACAGGGAAGGTGGTGTCTAGTACACAACCACAGGGCAGGTGTTGTCTAGTACACAACCACAGGGCAGGTGTTGTCTAGTACACAACCACAGGGCAGGTGTTGTCTAGTACACAACCACAGGGAAGGTGGTGTCTAGTACACAACCACAGGGCAGGTGTTGTCTAGTACACAACCACAGGGCAGGTGTTGTCTAGTACACAACCACAGGGCAGGTGTTGTCTAGTACACAACCACATGGCAGGTGTTGTCTAGTACACAACCACAGGGAAGGTGTTGTCTAGTACACAGCCACAGGGTAGGTGGTGTCCAGTACACAACCACAGGGAAAGTGGTGTCTAGTACACAACCACAGGGAAGGTGGTGTCTAGTACACAACCACAGGGAAGGTGGTGTCTAGTACACAACCACAGGGAAGGTGGTGTCTAGTACATAACCACAGGGAAGGTGGTGTCTAGTACATAACCACAGGGAAGGTGGTGTCTAGTACACAACCACAGGGAAGGTGGTGTCTAGTACACAACCACATGGAAGGTGGTGTCTAGTACACAACCACAGGGAAGGTGGTGTCTAGTACATAACCACAGGGAAGGTGGTGTCTAGTACATAACCACAGGGAAGGTGGTGTCTAGTACACAACCACAGGGAAGGTGGTGTCTAGTACACAACAACAGGGAAAGTGGTGTCTAATACATAACCACAGGGAAGGTGGTGTCTAGTACACAACCACAGGGAAGGTGGTATCTAGTACACAAACACAGGGCAGGTGTTGTCTAGTACACAACCACAGGGCAGGTGTTGTCTAGTACACAACCACAGGGAAGGTGGTGTCTAGTACACAAACACAGGGCAGGTGTTGTCTAGTACACAACCACAGCGCAGGTGTTGTCTAGTACACAACCACAGGGCAGGTGTTGTCTAGTACACAACCACAGGGCAGGTGTTATCTAGTACACAACCACAGGGAAGGTGTTGTCTAGTACACAGCCACAGGGTATGTGGTGTCTAGTACACAACCACAGGGCAGGTGGTGTCTAGTACACAACCACAGGGAAGGAGTTGTCTAGTACACAACCACAGGGTAGGTGGTGTCTAGTACACAACCACAGGGAAGGTGGTGTCTAGTCCACAACCACAGGGTAGGTGGTGTCTAGTACACAACCACAGGGAAGGTGGTGTCTAGTACACAACCACAGGGAAGGTGGTGTCTAGTACACAACCACAGGGAAGGTGGTGTCTAGTACACAACCACAGGGAAGGTGGTGTCTAGTACACAACCACAGGGCAGGTGTTGTCTAGTACACAACCACAGGGCAGGTGTTGTCTAGTACATAACCACAGGGAAGGTGGTGTCTAGTACACAACCAAAGGGAAGGTGGTGTCTAGTACACATCCACAGGGAAGGTGGTGTCTAGTACACAACCACAGGGCAGGTGTTGTCTAGTACACAACCACAGGGCAGGTGTTGTCTAGTACACAACCACAGGGCAGGTGTTGTCTAGTACACAACCACAGGGAAGGTGGTGTCTAGTACACAACCACAGGGCAGGTGTTGTCTAGTACACAACCACAGGGCAGGTGTTGTCTAGTACACAACCACAGGGCAGGTGTTGTCTAGTACACAACCACATGGCAGGTGTTGTCTAGTACACAACCACAGGGAAGGTGTTGTCTAGTACACAGCCACAGGGTAGGTGGTGTCCAGTACACAACCACAGGGAAAGTGGTGTCTAGTACACAACCACAGGGAAGGTGGTGTCTAGTACACAACCACAGGGAAGGTGGTGTATAGTACACAACCACAGGGAAGGTGGTGTCTAGTACATAACCACAGGGAAGGTGGTGTCTAGTACATAACCACAGGGAAGGTGGTGTCTAGTACACAACCACAGGGAAGGTGGTGTCTAGTACACAACCACATGGAAGGTGGTGTCTAGTACACAACCACAGGGAAGGTGGTGTCTAGTACATAACCACAGGGAAGGTGGTGTCTAGTACATAACCACAGGGAAGGTGGTGTCTAGTACACAACCACAGGGAAGGTGGTGTCTAGTACACAACAACAGGGAAAGTGGTGTCTAATACATAACCACAGGGAAGGTGGTGTCTAGTACACAACCACAGGGAAGGTGGTGTCTAGTATCTAGGGAAGGTGGTGTCTAGTAGTACACAAACACAGGGAAGGTCTAGTACACAACCACAGGGTGTTGTCTAGTACACAACCACAGGGCAGGTGTTGTCTAGTACACAACCACAGGGAAGGTGTTGTCTAGTGGTGTCTAGTACACAAACACAGGGCAGGTGTTGTCTAGTACACAACCACAGCGCAGGTGTTGTCTAGTACACAACCACAGGGCAGGTGTTGTCTAGTACACAACCACAGGGCAGGTGTTATCTAGTACACAACCACAGGGAAGGTGTTGTCTAGTACACAGCCACAGGGTATGTGGTGTCTAGTACACAACCACAGGGCAGGTGGTGTCTAGTACACAACCACAGGGAAGGAGTTGTCTAGTACACAACCACAGGGTAGGTGGTGTCTAGTACACAACCACAGGGAAGGTGGTGTCTAGTCCACAACCACAGGGTAGGTGGTGTCTAGTACACAACCACAGGGAAGGTGGTGTCTAGTACACAACCACAGGGAAGGTGGTGTCTAGTACACAACCACAGGGCAGGTGGTGTCTAGTACACAACCACAGGGAAGGTGTTGTCTAGTACACAACCACAGGGTAGGTGGTGTCTAGTACACAACCACAGGGAAGGTGGTGTCTAGTACACAACCACAGGGCAGGTGGTGTCTAGTACACAACCACAGGGAAGGAGTTGTCTAGTACACAACCACAGGGTAGGTGGTGTCTAGTACACAACCACAGGGAAGGTGGTGTCTAGTACACAACCACAGGGCAGGTGGTGTCTAGTACACAACCACAGGGAAGGTGTTGTCTAGTACACAACCACAGGGTAGGTGTTGTCTAGTACACAAGCACAGGGCAGGTGTTGTCTAGTACACAACCACAGGGCAGGTGTTGTCTAGTACACAACCACAGGGCAGGTGTTGTCTAGTACACAACCACAGGGAATGTGTTGTCTAATACACAACCACAGGGAAGGTGTTGTCTAGTACACAACCACAGGGCAGGTGTTGTCTAGTACACAACCACAGGGAAGGTAGTGTCTAGTACACAACCACATGGAAGGTGTTGTCTAGTACACAACCACAGGGCAGGTGTTGTCTAGTACACAACCACAGGGAAGGTAGTGTCTAGTACACAACCACAGGGAAGGTAGTGTCTAGTACACAACCACATGGAAGGTGGTGTCTAGTACACAACCACAGGGCAGGTGTTGTCTAGTACACAACCACAGGGAAGGTGGTGTCTAGTACACAACCACATGGAAGGTGGTGTCTAGTACACAACCACAGGGCAGGTGTTGTCTAATACACAACCACAGGGAAGGTAGTGTCTAGTACACAACCACAGGGAAGGTGTTGTCTAGTACACAACCACAGGGCAAGTGTTGTCTAGTACACAACTACAGGGCAGGTGTTGTCTAGTACTCAACCACAGGGAAGGTGTTGTCTAGTACACAGCCACAGGGTAGGTGGTGTCCAGTACACAACCACAGGGAAGGTGGTGTCTAGTACACAACCACAGGGAAGGTGGTGTCTAGTACACAACCACAGGGAAGGTGGTGTCTAGTACATAACCACAGGGAAGGTGGTGTCTAGTACACAACCACAGGGAAGGTGGTGTCTAGTACACAACCACAGGGAAGGTGGTGTCTAGTACATAACCACAGGGAAGGTGGTGTCTAGTACAGAACCACAGTGAAGGTGGTGTCTAGTACACAACCACAACGAAGGTGGTGTCTAGTACAGAACCACAGGGAAGGTGGTGTCTAGTACACAACCACAACGAAGGTGGTGTCTAGTACAGAACCACAGGGAAGGTGGTGTCTAGTACACAACCACAACGAAGGTGGTGTCTAGTACACAACCACAGGGAAGGTGGTGTCTAGTACACAACCACAACGAAGGTGGTGTCTAGTACACAACCACAGGGAAGGTGGTGTCTAGTACATAACCACAGTGAAGGTGGTGTCTAGTACACAACCACAGGGAAGGTGGTGTCTAGTACACAACCACAGGGAAGGTGGTGTCTAGTACACAACCACAGGGAAGGTGGTGTCTAGTACACAACCACAGTGAAGGTGGTGTCTAGTACAGAACCACAGGGAAGGTGGTGTCTAGTACACAACCACAACGAAGGTGGTGTCTAGTACACAACCACAGGGAAGGTGGTGTCTAGTACATAACCAGAGGGAAGGTGGTGTCTAGTACACAACCACAGGGAAGGTGGTGTCTAGTACATAACCAGAGGGAAGGTGGTGTCAAGTACACAACCACAACGAAGGTGGTGTCTAGTACACAACCACAGGGAATGTGTTGTCTAGTACACAACCACAGGAAAGGTGTTGTCTAGTACACAACCACAGGGAAGGTGGTGTCTAGTACACAACCACAGGGAAGGTGGTGTCTAGTACACAACCACAGGGCAGGTGTTGTCTAGTACACAACCACAGGGCAGGTGTTGTCTAGTACACAACCACAGGGAAGGTGGTGTCTAGTACATAACCAGAGGGAAGGTGGTGTCAAGTACATAACCAGAGGGAAGGTGGTGTCAAGTACACAACCACAACGAAGGTGGTGTCTAGTACACAACCACAGGGAATGTGTTGTCTAGTACACAACCACAGGAAAGGTGTTGTCTAGTACACAACCACAGGGAAGGTGGTGTCTAGTACACAACCACAGGGCAGGTGTTGTCTAGTACACAACCACAGGGCAGGTGTTGTCTAGTACACAACCACAGGGAAGGTGGTGTCTAGTACACAAACACAGGGCAGGTGTTGTCTAGTACACAACCACAGGGCAGGTGTTGTCTAGTACACAACCACAGGGCAGGTGTTGTCTAGTACACAACCACAGGGAAGGTGGTGTCTAGTACATAACCAGAGGGAAGGTGGTGTCTAGTACACAACCACAGGGAAGGTGGTGTCTAGTACATAACCAGAGGGAAGGTGGTGTCAAGTACACAACCACAACGAAGGTGGTGTCTAGTACACAACCACAGGGAATGTGTTGTCTAGTACACAACCACAGGAAAGGTGTTGTCTAGTACACAACCACAGGGAAGGTGGTGTCTAGTACACAACCACAGGGAAGGTGGTGTCTAGTACACAACCACAGGGCAGGTGTTGTCTAGTACACAACCACAGGGAAGGTGGTGTCTAGTACACAAACACAGGGCAGGTGTTGTCTAGTACACAACCACAGGGCAGGTGTTGTCTAGTACACAACCACAGGGCAGGTGTTGTCTAGTACACAACCACAGGGAAGGTGTTGTCTAGTACACAACCACAGGGAAGGTGTTGTCTAGTACACAACCACAGGGCAGGTGTTGTCTAGTACACAACCACAGGGAAGGTGTTGTCTAGTACACAGCCACAGGGTAGGTGGTGTCTAGTACACAACCACAGGGAAGGTGGTGTCTAGTCCACAACCACAGGGTAGGTGGTGTCTAGTACACAAAAACAGGGAAGGTGGTGTCTAGTACACAACCACAGGGTAGGTGGTGTCTAGTACACAACCACAGGGAAGGTGGTGTCTAGTACACAACCACAGGGAAGGTGTTGTCTAGTACACAACCACAGGGTAGGTGGTGTCTAGTACACAACCACAGGGAAGGTGGTGTCTTGTACACAGCCACAGGGCAGGTGTTGTCTAGTACACAGCCACAGGGAAGGTGTTGTCTAGTACACAACCACAGGGCAGGTGTTGTCTAGTACACAACCACAGGGCAGGTGTTGTCTAGTACACAACCACAGGGAAGGTGTAGTCTAGTACACAACCACAGGGAAGGTGTTGTCTAGTACACAACCACAGGGCAGGTGTTGTCTAGTACACAACCACAGGGCAGGTGTTGTCTAGTACACAACCACAGGGCAGGTGTTGTCTAGTACACAACCACAGGGCAGGTGTTGTCTAGTACACAACCACAGGGCAGGTGTTGTCTAGTACACAACCACAGGGCAGGTGTTGTCTAGTACACAACCACAGGGCAGGTGTTGTCTAGTACACAACCACAGGGCAGGTGTTGTCTAGTACACAGCCACAGGGCAGGTGTTGTCTAGTACACAACCACAGGGCAGGTGTTGTCTAGTACACAACCACAGGGCAGGTGTTGTCTAGTACACAACCACAGGGCAGGTGTTGTCTAGTACACAACCACAGGGCAGGTGTTGTCTAGTACACAACCACAGGGAATGTGTTGTCTAATACACAACCACAGGGAAGGTGTTGTCTAGTACACAACCACAGGGCAGGTGTTGTCTAGTACACAACCACAGGGCAGGTGTTGTCTAGTACACAACCACAGGGCAGGTGTTGTCTAGTACACAACCACAGGGAATGTGTTGTCTAGTACACAACCACAGGGCAGGTGTTGTCTAGTACACAGCCACAGGGCAGGTGTTGTCTAGTACACAGCCACAGGGCAGGTGTTGTCTAGTACACAACCACAGGGCAGGTGTTGTCTAGTACACAACCACAGGGCAGGTGTTGTCTAGTACACAGCCACAGGGCAGGTGTTGTCTAGTACACAACCACAGGGCAGGTCTAGTACACAGCCACAGGGCAGGTGTTGTCTAGTACACAGCCACAGGGCAGGTGTTGTCTAGTACACAGCCACAGGGCAGGTGTTGTCTAGTACACAGCCACAGGGCAGGTGTTGTCTAGTACACAGCCACAGGGCAGGTGTTGTCTAGTACACAGCCACACAGGTGTTGTCTAGTACACAACCACAGGGCAGGTGTTGTCTAGTACACAGCCACAGGGCAGGTGTTGTCTAGTACACAACCACAGGGCAGGTGTTGTCTAGTACACAGCCACAGGGCAGGTGTTGTCTAGTACACAACCACAGGGCAGGTGTTGTCTAGTACACAGCCACAGGGCAGGTGTTGTCTAGTACACAACCACAGGGCAGGTGTTGTCTAGTACACAGCCACAGGGCAGGTGTTTTCTAGTACACAACCAGTGCTGTAGGTGAACAAGGACGTTTCATGTAAATATTTTCCTATAAATATTGACATTACTAGTAAGTCACTTTGCTGGATTTCCAGTGCCTTTAAACATTGTATTATTTGGTGGTAAGCAGTCTGTTATGAAAGACAAAAAAAATCTTAGAACTCCTGTTTATCCTCAGTTATTACATTGATTTTCTTTTATTTATGTTTCGAATAACATCGACCATGTACACTAAACTCGCAAATATGAAATTAAAGGCACTTTCCAAATAATTTGTACAACATATGCAAAACCAGTCCTTTGTTACAAGCAACTTTAAGATACTTGTGGCAATATACTGTCACTAATAAGATACCTTAACATATCACATAAGTTAATGGACTGTCGTCTGTCTATGTATTCCCCAAGTAGATAGTTGTAAAGAAAGTGACTGACGGGTAACTGTACACCTTGTATATATACCAAACTGTCAGAAGCACTTATAATTAAACCTAACCTTGGCTACTATAACATCCGTCAGTCTGTTTACCATGCAAGTTGCTGTATTAATGTGCTTATCTTCATGTTATTATAGTGGGTTGTAGATCTGCTCAGGCTAAGGTAAGATAGAGAATGAAAGGAAACAGAACGATGGGACTCTGTTAGAAAGTGAATTCCAGCCTGACTTGCAGAGACTTTCAGCAATACCTTTAGACTGTCTGGGTAATGGTGAGATGGAACACACTACAGATCACCATTGTGGAAGCCTTAATAATTTATAGTTTCAAAGCAAGATTCGCTTGTTTGATGTCATATCAGATTATCATGAGAGGTGGACCCAAGAGCTTATGTTCAATAACCGCAAACTCAACAAGGTAATTAAACCCATACTCCTTCCCACACATTCAGCAGCCATTTGGTAAGGTAAACACGCTTCTATATTTGCATAATTATATGATGAGTTGGTTTGTCATAGTAGAGTGTACAGTCTGAGTGTGTGTTTAGGGAAGCAGGTGGAGTGGCTTCAACTACAAATGTTTGTACTGTTCCGTCAACTTGTTATATATTTACCATACAGTCATCTGATAAGTTCTTTACCAGAAAGCCATGTTATATTAGATGTTCACGTTAATGTTATTAACTGCTAAAGTCATTAAGACTATAAATAATTAGCTAAACTTTCAGTTTTTATACAATGTACACACATACCCCGTCTAGTATAACGTTACCTCAGCTTTCCTATATATATATATATATATATATATATATATATATATATATATATATATATATATATATATATATATATATATATATATATATATGTATGTATATATATTCTAGGTAGTAGGTTGGTAGACAGCAACCGCCCAGAGAGGTACTATCGTCCTACCAAGTGAGTGTAAAACGAAAGCCTGTAATTGTTTTACATGATGGTAGGATTGCTGGTGTCCATTTTTCTGTCTCATAAACATGCAAGGTTTCAGGTACGTCTTGCTACTTCTACTTACACTTAGGTCATACTACACTTACATGTACAAGCATATATATATACACACCCCTCTGGGTTTTCTTCTTTTTTCTTACTAGTTCTTGTTCTTGTTTATTTCCTCTTACCTCCATGGGGAAGTGGAACATAATTCTTCCTCCGTAAGCCATGCGTGTTGTAAGAGGCGACTAAAATGCCAGGAGCAAGGGGCTAGTAACCCCTTTTCCTGTATATATTACTAAATGTAAAAGGAGAAACTTTCGTTTTTCCTATTGGGCCACCCCGCCTCGGTGGGATACGGCCGGTGTGTGGAAAGATAGATATATGTATATATATATATATATATATATATATATATATATATATATATATATATATATATATATATATATATATTCGTATGTACGTCACCAGTAACTAACAACAGTGTAAGCTCCATTCAGTGTAAGCAGTCAGCTGTCTCATGAATACAGCATTTATGATACTTTACTTGCAGGCCTTCATCTACCCGCCTTTGTTGGTATCAATGGATCTTTGATTCATCTTCCTTCATGTTGTACATCTTGCAAAGCTTCTGCCTTCTTTTGTGGTCCGCCTGGCTTCTGTTTGAGTTGGATTATTTATTAATGAGAAGGATACGATAAGCAGAGGGTACATAGAGACAGATGGATGAAGACAGAGGGAGAGACTAAGATGGAAGCACACCCCGAACCACACACCTCATATGATAAACACAGAGCGCAAGTGCCACACCAGCCCATCCCAAGCCCTACACATACCACATAACCCAAGCCACACATATCACACACTCTAGGTCAAACGTATCCCACACCCCAAGCAACACACACCACACTACCCAAGCCACGCACACACACACATACACGCACCTCACTCCCAAAGGCACACACACACACCACTCTCCCAAAGCCACACACACACCACACTACCCAAGCCACACACACTACACTCAAGCCACACACACACACACACACACCACATTCCCTAAGCCACAGACACACCACACTCCCCAAGCCATACACACACACACACACACACACACACACACACACACACACACACACACACACACACACACACACACACACCACTCCCCAAGCCACACACACACCACACTCCCCAAGCGCCACACATCACACTCCCCAAGCCACACACATACACGCACCACACTCCCCAAGCCACACACACACCACACTCCCCAAGCCACACACACCACATTCTCCAAGCCACACACACGCACACACACACACACACACACACACACACACACACACACACACACACACACACACACACACACACACACACACACCTCCACAAGCCACTCACACCATACTCCCCAGCCCACACACACACCACATCCCCCAAGCCACACACAAACACCGCAAGCCCCATCCCACACACACCCCAAACCCCAGTCCACACACAAAATAAGCCTCAGTTTACAAACACACACAAGCCCCAGTTTACACGCACCACAAGCCCTAGTTTACACATACCACAAGCCCCAGTTCACACACACACACACATGCCACAAGCCCCAGTCCACACACACACATACCACAAGCTCCAGTCCACACACACACACTACAACCCCCATTACGTACACATCACAAGCCCCAGTCCACACACACCACAAGCCCCAGTTTACACAACAAGCCCCAGTTTACGCAAACCACAAGCCCCAATCCACGCACCACAAGCCCCAGTACACACACACACACACACACACACACACACACACACACACACACACACACACACACACACACACACACACACACACACACACACACACACACACAGAGCAAGCCTAGTGTCTAATCGACATGTACCTAGGACAAAATGGTAACTAATACACACACACACACACACACACACAACAATGGATAAAAGGTTCAAAGTGATTGATGAAGTTATGATGTGGGAGTACATAAGTATGTGTGTACTGAGTATTTAGCGTTTAGTCTAGGGTGATTAAGTGGCTTTTGAGAAGTCTTAAATTGATTTTCAGACTGGGTTACTTTAATATCTTCTGGTAATGAATTCCATATTTTGGGGCCCTTTATGTGCATAGAGTTTTTCACAGTGTGATATGGACACGGGGTATATCAAAAAGAGATCTGTGTCTTGTGTTGTGGTCATGTGTCCTGTTTAGGTTGGTGAGGAGAAGTTTGAGTGGAGGGTTTATATTTGCATGTATTGTTCTGTGCATGTAGTAGGCACATGAATAAGTATGGATGTTCTTAATGGTGAGCAGATTCAGACTTTTGAAAATTGGTGGAGTATGCTGGCAGGAGTGGGAATTTATCATTCTTACTGCTGCCTTTTGCTGGGTTATTAGGGGTTTTAGGTGATTGGATGTTGTTGATCCCCATGCACAAATTCCATATGTAAGATAAGGGTATATGAGTGAATGATACAGTGGGAATGTACAAAAGTATACTGGTGCCAACACTCTTATATGGGTGTGAAGCATGGGTTGCAAATGTTGCAGCGAGGAGGAGGCTAGAGGCCATGGAGATGTCCTGTCTAAGGGCAATGTGTGTTGTAAATATTATGCAGAGAATTTGTAGTGTGGAAATGAGGTGGTGTGGAGGTACTAAAAGTATTAGTGCTGAAGACGGGTTGTTGAGGTGGTTTGGTCATTTAGAGAGAATGAAACACAGTAGAATGACTTGGAAAGCGTATAAATCCGAAGGGGAAGGAAGGCAGGGTAGGAGTCATCCCCGAAAAGGTTGGAGGGAGGGCGTAAAGTAGGTTTTGTGGGCGAAGGGTTTGGACTTCCAGCAAGAGTGCGTGAGCATGTTAGGAGTGAATGGAGGCGAATGTTTTCTGGGACCTTATGAGCTGTTGGAGTGTGAGCAGGGTAATATTTTGTGAAGGGATTCAGGGGCCAGATTTGAGTCATGAAAACAGGAAGTACAATGCCTGCAATTTAAAGGAGGGGTTTGGGATATTGGCAGTTTGGAGGGACATATAAACTCTCATATCTGATTATGTATGAATGATGGTGAAAGTGTTGAATGATGAAAGTTTTTTCTTTCTTTTGGGTTTTTCTTTCTTTTTGGGTCACCCTGCCTCAGTGGGAGATGGCCGATGTGTCACACACACACACACACACACACACACACACACACACACACACACACACACACACACACACACACACACACACACGTACTCATATGCAACAGGCCTAGTGTCTAATCGGCATGTGCCTAGGACAAAATGGTAACTAACACACACACACACACACACACACAACACACACAACACACACACACACACACACACACACAACAGGCCTAGTGTCTAATCGGCATGTGCCTAGGACAAAATGGTAACTAACACACACACACACACACACACACACACACACACACACACACACACACACACACAACAGGCCTAGTGTCTAATCGGCATGTGCCTAGGACAAAATGGTAACTCACACACACACACACACACACACACACACACACAACAGGCCTAGTGTCTAATCGACATGTGCCTAGGACAAAATGGTAACTAACACACACACACGCGTACTCATATACAACAGGCCTAGTGTCTAATCGGCATGTGCCTAGGACAAAATGGTAACTAACTAACACACACACAGACACACACACACACACACACACACACAGAAAGGGCAGGACGAATGAATCCAAACCACAAGAAAGGGGACTACACAGGCATGAAGAATTTCCAGCACGGGGTTCAATGAGACAGAGAACAGGCAGTGAAGTCAGTAAACGAGATGATGGATTATGTGACAACAATATGCAAGGAAGCTGAGGAGAGGTTTGTACCCATGGGTAACAGAAATAAAGAGAAAGCCAGGATGAGCCCATGGTTCACCCACAGTCAAGGACCAGGTAATCAGGATGAAGAAGGAAGGAGGGGAGATCACAAGAAACGACCGTGAAGTATGTGAGGAGCTAAACATGAGATTCAAAGAAGTGTTCACAGAAGGGACGAGAAAGACGGAGAGGTGAGGTACACCTTCAAGTGTTGGACACAGTACATATAACCGAGGAAGAAGTGAAGAAGCTGCTGAGTGAGCTAGATACCTCAAAGGCGATGGGGTCAGATAACATCTCTCCATGGGTCCTGAGAGAGGGAG
This sequence comes from Cherax quadricarinatus, assembly GCF_038502225.1. NCBI lineage: Eukaryota > Metazoa > Arthropoda > Malacostraca > Decapoda > Parastacidae > Cherax > Cherax quadricarinatus. Next base: position 33,804,809 of record NC_091316.1, on the reverse strand, counting down.
CAGAGGCACTATGTCTACCACTAACAAAAATCTTCAATACATCTATCGAAGCAGGGCGACTGCCTGAGGTATGGAAGACAGCACATGTAGTCCCAATTTTTTTAAAAAGGAGACAGACAAGAAGCATTAAACAACAGACCAGTGTCACTGACATGAATAGTATGCAAAGTCATGGAGAAGATTATCAGGAGAAGAGTAGTGGAGCACCTAGAAAGGAATGAGCTTATCAGCGACAGCGAGCACGGTTTCAGGGACTGGAAATCCTGTGTCATAAACCTACTGGAGTTCTATGACAGGGTGACAGCAGTAAGACTAGAGAAGGGTGGGTAGATTGCATTTTTTTGGACTGTAAGAAGGCGTTTGACACAGTTCCACACAAGAGATTAGTGCAAAAGCTGGAGGACCAGGCAGGGATAACAGGGAAGGCACCGGAATGAATCAGGAATACCTGTCAGGAAGACAACAGCGAGTCACGGTATGTGGCGAGGTGTCAGAGTGTGCGCCTGTGACGAGCGGGGTTCCACAGGGGTCAGTCCTAGGACCTGTGCTGTTTCTGGTATTTGTGGACGACATGACGGAAGGAATAGACTCAGAAGTGTCCTTGTTTGCAGATGATGTGAAGTTGATAAGAAGAATTCAGTCGGACGAGGACCAGGCAGAACACACACACACACACACACACACACACACACACACACACACACACACACACACACACACACACACACACACACACACACATACACACACACACTCAAAGGCGCTGTTCTTGCACTTTAAAGTCCTTGTAACGACGCATTCATTATCGATTAATCTATGATCAATGATGCTTCAAATATAATGGCTTCCTGCGTAATGCCTGGGATGTTATCTTGCTGAGACACTCCTCCGAGCGCTTCTCTCTTTCAGTCTCTCTCTCTCTCTCTCTCTCTCTCTCTCTCTCTCTCTCTCTCTCTCTCTCTCTCTCTCTCTCGCTCGCTCGCTCGCTCGCCCTCTGGGTTATGCAAGAAGGGATAACTATAAGACACCATAGCGAGGATATACATGTCACTAGAAACCAGGCAACTTGAAGACAGTTGAAAAACTGCAAATCTAATCAACATATACAAAAAGGTAAATGGACAGGAAGCTCTCTCCGTCAAAGTCGTCAAGTTCAGTTTTTGCAACCTTTCCTTATAGCGCATTTCTCTCGACTCTGATTGGAAACGTTTAACTCTTTTTCGAGCTCTCCCGTACATAACCTGTGGGCTCCGTGCAGGGATCACATTTTCAGTGTTTGTCGTAAATCAAGTTTTGAAGGAATCTTGGTTCAAGTTCGTGAATACTGTTCTGTGGTTTGTTAATCTTATTTGCTGTCGGTATTGTATACCATTTTGATATTATTGATGTTATATTTACTCCCAGAACCTTGTTTGATCATTGCAGCTTCTCTCCGCTTATGCTGTTCTGTGTCCCGTCTTCTCTCACCTTCTTCAATTCGCATAACAGTTCATTTATTTGGGTTGAACTCGATGTCACTTCTTTGAACACGTCTGCAGTCGGTTTATGTCTCCATGGAGCTTATCTCTAGCCTCTCCTGATTTTATTCTCATTAATTTTTCATCATCCACAGTGACACTGGTAGGTCGTTCACGTATAACAGGAAAAAGAGCGGCCCTAATACTGATCCTTGTAAGACCCCACACGTTGCTTTCTCCCATTCTGATGTTTCATCCTTTATTGTTACTCTGCCTTCTGTCTTTCAGGTACTCCCGATCCACTGTAGTAGTCTGCCTTTTAACCCTACCAGTTCCTCTGGTATGGTACTGTATCATATGCTTTGTTGCGGTCCAATGAGAAGGAATCTACCCAACTCTGTTTTTCTTATTTTATCTCCTTAACTATTGTCATAAAAGTGCGACAAAAAGGATTTTTCAATCAATAAATCAGTGCAGATTTTCTTTTCTTCTCTCCAAGTGCTCCAATATCTCTTTCCTTACTATATTCTCTATCTTTTGGACAATATAAGTGTTAGAGTTACTGGCCTGTAATTCATGGCCTCTTTTCTATACCAGTTATATATATATATATATATATATATATATATATATATATATATATATATATATATATATATATATATATATATATATATATATATATGGAGAACACCTTGCCTTTTTACCAATTTTCTAGCAGCTGTTTTAATTAAGCGAAGAGACTAGTTGAAAACCTTCGCTTTTGGGTCACACAGTACTTCATCTCCTTTCATCAAGTTCTTTTTTGTAGTCTTATCATTGTTTCTTTTGTGGTCATACTGTCTTGGACCTGGAGGTTTGTTCGGATTATAGTTCCTTCCAGTAGCTCTTCTCTTTCATCTGTGAAGACGTTTTTGCCTCTTTTGCTAAGCTGTTTGTATATTTTTTGTCACTCTTCATCTTACCTTCCTTCACAGTTATCTTTTTTTTCATGTTGCTGTGAAGTAATTTTGGTTCAGCTTTGGTCGTTGATGTTATATCATTTTTAAACAGTCGTTCAGTTTTCTTTCTTATTCTTGCGAATTTGTTTCTAACTCTTCTACCTGTTTCCGGATTTCCTGCGGTTTGATTTAGTCAATATTTTTTTTTTCGAAAACCTTTTGCACCTTCCCTTGGCCTCTCTGTATTCATGATTGAACAATGGGCTTCCTCAGTTTTTCTTGTTTCTTATCCTAATCCTTGGTATGGATCTTTCCTTTGCCTCTTGGCACTTTGTGTCATCTCCTTGTACAGCCTTGTCCTCCAGTTCCTTTTCCCATTGCACTGTTGTCGGAAAATTTCATGTCATCATAGCCTTCCCCTCCTGTAGTTTTATTTCCTGATAATCATTTACTGAATTTCTTTCTCAGTTTCCCATTTGCATCAGGTACACGATCGCTGGTGCCCAGTGGTTCCCCATATTAATTTTAATTACGTTATATTAATTTATTATGAAAACAAAATCAAGTATCCTGCCTCATTCCTCTCCTTACACCACTTTTTTTTTCTCATGTTGGCTTCGAAAAAAAATCGCTAATGCTTCTTCAAGTTTCGCTTTTCATGTTTCTGGTCCGCTATGGGGGATTCCAATTTTCCCAGTAAATCTTATGGTTGAAATCTGGTACTAGGAGTTTAGCTTTGCTTCTTTGTGCTCTCTCTCCCAATTTCTCTCTCTCTCCCAATCTCTCTCTCTCTCTCTCTCTCTCTCTCTCTGTCATTGTTATTCTGATCATATGTCTGGCATGGCTCCTGTTTGGTGGTGGATTATATATAGCTGCCACTAGTACTTTCGTGTCTTTGTGTTTGTAATCCTACCTACTAATTAACAGATATGGTTAAACACTTGGCAGCTAAAACTGAAGTCTCATAGGTACATATAATTTGAATAAAGAAATGCTTTCCCATTAACAGTTGGGGATCATCGCCTTGCCGTTCTCCTGAATTTCAAATGAAGTATTTTACGAGTAAAAACAGACAAAGCGGAAGTGAAAATGAAGATATATGTATATTGGATATTAATAAATATTTGTAAGATGTATCTGACATTTTAAGTGTTCATGAGATAGAAAGAAAAGACCAGCAATCCTGCCGGAGTGCAGACCGCTTGTCTGTTCTACTCTTTTTCCGTCTTTCCTCCTCTCTCCCTCTGCTCTTTTTCGCTTTCCCGCATCATACCCTCCTGTTTCCACTAATTTTATTTCCTTTCCTTCATACTTTCCCTTGTCATTCCACCTTTTAATGCCTTTATCCTCATCTCGCTTTTCTCCTTCCTCTACCTCTCTCTTCCTCTCCCAGTCTCTCTCCTTCTTTCCCAGCCCCTCTCCTCCTCTCCAGACTCTCTTCTTTCACAGTTTCTCTCCTCTCCTACCCTCTCTCTTCCTCTCTCCTCTTATCCCATCCTCTGTCTCCTCTTACCCCAGCCTCTCTCTCTTTCCTTTTATCCCGCCTCTGTCTCTCCTCTGATCCCAGCCTCTGTCTCTCCTCTTACCCAGCCTCTGTCTCTCTCCTCTTATCCCACCCTCTGTCTCTCCTCTTAGCCAGCCTCTTTCTCCTCTTATCCCAGCCTCTCTCTTCCTATCCCAACCTCTCTCCTCTCCCAGCCTCTCTCCTCTGCCTTCCTATCCCTGCTTCTCTCTCTCTCTTCCTCTCCCAACCTCTCTCCTCTCCCAGCCTCTCTTCTATCCAAGCCTCTCTCCTATCCCAGCCCCTCTCTTCCTCTCCCAGCCCCTCTCTTCCTCTCCCAATCTCTCTCTTCTTCTCCCGGTCTCTCTCCTATCCCAGCCTCTCCTCTCCCAGCCTCTCTCTTCCTATCCCAGGCTCTCTCCTCCAATCCCAGCCTCACTCCTCCTATCCCAGCCTCACTCCTCCTATCCCAGGCTCTCTCCTCTCTCAGCCTCTCTTCTCTTCTTCCGGCATCTGTCCTAACCCAGATTCTCTCCTCTCTTCTTTCAGCATCTGTCCTATCCCAGGCTCTCTCCTCTCCCAGTCTCTACCTGCCTTTCTCCTTAACAATCCTCTCTGCTTTTCTGCTAACTCCTGCTTCTCTTTCCTCTTTTCAGTCTTCCCGTTTCTCTCCTACTATCGCCATCTCTCATCTTCCAGTCTCTCTACCCCTCCCCCCCCATTTCAACCCCTCCCACCCTTTTTCCAATTTCACCTCTTCACATTTTCTTCACACTGTTCTTTTCACATCACGCTCGTTAGTCACGAGAGCATTTTTTTATTTTTTTTTATGCTGGCAATAAAGACGCTATTTTACCCTGAAGACCAGTTAATTCCATCCTTCCCAAGCTTATGAAGGTCCACACATTTGTGATTTTTAATGCTGTGCTCGGAGAAGTGAACTGATTAGTTGAGTTAGGATGATCACCTGGCAGTGAACGGATGATTAGGTAGGACCGGCTGAGCTGAGGTGATCACTTGGCTGTAATCGGGATGGGGGGGGGGATTATATGTTAATACAACACAATGTGAAGAGTGTGACAGTAGTACAGTTATGGCTTTATTTCTTAATAAAAAGTTTCTCCTTGAGAGGCTTCCTTAGTGCTAATACAGACAGAGCTAAAGCAACAAACATAAATAGTGAGATGATGTTAGGTTGGTTGGTGTCAGGTGATGGCAGTGTCAGGTTGACTGAGAGGGATCAGGTGACTGACTGGATGCAGGTAATGGCAGTGTCAGGTTGACTGAGAGGGATCAGGTGACTGGATGCAGGTAATGGCAGTGTCAGGTTGACTGAGAGGGATCAGGTGACTGGATGCAGGTGATGGCAGTGTCAGGTTGACTGAGAGGAATCAAGTGACTGACTGGATGCAGGTAATGGCAGTGTCAGGTTGACTGAGAGGGATCAGGTGACTGGAGGCAGGTGATGGCAGTGTCAGGTTAACAGAGAGGGATTAGGTGACTGGATGCAGGTGATGGCAGTATCAGGTTAACTGAGAGGGATTGGAAGGGTGGGTGTGACTAGCTCAGCGAGGGCAGTCAACTGACAGTGATTATGGTACACAGTTCTTTAACAAGTAGTTCTGTAATAGGGAGTGAAAACTATGACACAAAATTGAATCACTTAGGACATGTTTTCTTATCCTTTCCTACACTTGTAATGACGGAGGTGGAACCACTGGTAGTGTTGTTTTTCCCACTGACTGATCAGGTGTTGGGAGGGATCAAGTGATTTATTGCGAACACGTGACTGTGTTCCTAAAAAACCATACCCCCGGCCGGGATTGAACCCGCGGTCATTACGATTTCTTAAGTCAGACTGTGTTCCTATAATGCAGGTCATTTTTTACTTCTATGGTTTGTGTTAACAAACAAATCAAAACAAACAACTTTAATTTCTGTAAAGTGTAGCTCAGGATACAGTTGACACTGGAGTAAAACTCCAGGCTAGTGCCTAAGTCACTGGGTAGCTGGCTACAATAAGATTCATCCAATCTAATTGTTGACACCGGAGTAATTGTTGACCCCGGAGTAATTGTTGACACCGGAGTAATTGTTGACACCGGAGTAATTGTTGACACCGGAGTAATTGTTGACACCGGAGTAATTGTTGACACCGGAGTAATTGTTGACACCGGAGTAATTAGCCCTCTTGTAATGGAAAACATTTCGGCCAGCCTTAAAATTAACTTTTAATTACTAGAGCGTGAAGCAGATTTAGTAGGTTACTAGAATATTGTAGTCTGACATATTCAAGAAAGGTAACTGGTATTCCATAATGTGAGGCGCCTGTACCTGAGTGCGGCACAGGAGTACTGGAAGCAGGTGATAAAATTCTACTGCAGCGAAATATAGCAATATGTACAGAATGTATGTACGTACAGTACATACGCTTTTATATGTGTGTACATATACTTTTATGTGTCTGAATATGTATGCATGTATGAATGCACTTTTTTATATGACTGCATATGTGTGTGTGCATACGTATGAGTGTATGTAGGTAAATATGTATATAAGTGCATATGTATGTGTGCGCATATGTAATTTTGTGTTTGTATGTATAAATATGTATTGATGAACTCTTGTGCATTATATATATATGAATATGGATGCATGTGCCTATACATATGTATGTATCCAATGTGCATAAATATGCATTTACTTATGTATACATGTATGTGTGTGTGTGTGTGTGTGTGTGTGTGTGTGAGAATGTATTAACAATTACAGCAAACACTCGATAATGTTAGTGGATGATTCCGCGACTTAAGTCACTAAATATGAAAATATACATCAATGATCAGAGTCAGTAAAAAGTATTTTTGTTAGGATTTTTTCTCCCATTTATGAAACCAATAGACCATAATAATGAAAAATTGAAATCAGTCAGAAAAGACATTCTCCAGTAACTGATCTGACTTCAAGTTCTCAACAATTTCAACTTAATTTCAGTTTTGCATCTACTCAGATTAAACTTATGGAATGTCATCATTCATGCAGGATGCAACATCATTAATATTTTGACGCTGATCAAATGCATTCTTCACTGAATTCAAATGAATATTACTATTTCATAAAATCTGCGTAATGGGACTTACTAGAAAGTTTTAAGGCAATCGCATTAAAATTTTCACCACTGGTGTGAGTTTCCTGAACTCAAGACTCATCTTGTTACGGGCCACCGTAAGTCCCAACATGCAGGTTTTATGAAATAGTAATATTCATTTGAATTTAGTAAAGAATGCCTGTGATCAGCGTCAAAATATTAATGCTGATGCATTCTACAAGAAGAATGACACTCCATAAGTTATTCTCCAGTTAAGGCACGGATTCCACACATTCGATTTTTTATTATATTACAACGACAAATTTGCCAACACACAAAGCTTAATGGGTAATATTCTGGCCATAAATACATCAGCTATTGAATATTGAAGCCTTTAAAAAAGGTAAACTGAAATTTATTTAACGTGATTTAACGGGGGTAAAACTTTCCCATAAGTTTTACACATAAAATGGTGAAATGTGCAACTATACACTTGAATTTCACTCTCCTGCAACGTCGAAGTAGGACGCACCTATATTACTTAATGAAGCTGAGTCGCTGAGAGTTGTGGAAATTATCTAAGCCACTCCAGGATGCTGGGAATGGCTTCAGCAACATTGGTCAGTGGCTAACTGCACATGCCACTTGTTCCTAGAATCTGATCCTCGTAACAATCCACTACCGTTAAAATTTTTGAATCAGATCGGGTAAGGGGTTCTTGGTTATGGGCGAAATAAAATCGTAAAGTTACAGGAAGAAAAAAAAAACTTAAGGCAACCACTTAATAATCCAACTTCGGTGATACCTAATAAGCTTGTGTTCTGGTGCTTGTATCTTGGAGCACTTATAGTAACAGTGGTTCAGTCATCTGGACTGAAGTGTATGTCATTGTCAGAACTTTTGATCACACTGAGAATGACCAGCACAATACCGGTCCTGGACCATAACATAACAAGATCACACATTAGAAATTACAACTGAAACACGTTTGATACGTCTTGAGGTATTAGCAAGGGGTGAATAACTTAAGGGCGCAAGGCAAAAGTAAGATGAAGGGAAGGACAGTCAAAATTATTGGGAGGGGAGGAGACAGTCAAGAGAAGTAGGAAGGGATGAGACAGCCAAAGTTAGTGGGAGGGAAGGAGACAGCCAAAGTTAGTGGGAGGGGAGGAAACAGTCATGATTAGTGAGAGGAAAAGTGACAGCCTAGGCCCTGTCAACTTACAGATGTTAATGTACTGGGAAAGGCAATCATTTACAGAAACAGAATTAAGGTTAGAAATAATATTAGGGGTGAGTATTGACAGGTCAGGTTCAAGAAGACGCCGACTACTTGACTCAGCCCAGAGAGTTGCAGTGTATTAAGGGTAAGAGTTGCTTCTATTTAATTAAGAAAGTAACTTATCTATCCTTATCTCACTTCAGAGGCTGGATTTATTATAAAGGGATTGTTGTGAAATATACGTTATTAAATACTATATAACATTCATAACGGTTATTGGTTGATGGAACAGTCTTGAAGCATTCCCTCATACTTTCCTCCCTCCCTTCTCCCTCCTTCCCTTTTCCCGCTCTCACGTTCTCTCCTTTTCTCCATCCCCCCTCTTTTTTATCATCCCCTCCCTCTTTGAGGGCCCAAACTGAATGGGTAAAGAGGTTAGGGGGAGAGGAGGAGTAGAGAGGATGCGAAGGTTCGATATAGCAATGGGAAGGAGATTAAAATGATGAAGAGTTTAGGTATAGGAATGGGAAAGACGATGGCATGATAGAGGGTTGTTTGGTAAGATACATATGTAACAGTTAGGTATCTTTATTTCGAAACGTTTCTCCTACACAGTAGGCTTCTTCAGTCGAGTACAGAAAAGTTGATAGAAGCAGAAGAGACAAGGGTATCTTGGTACAGAACTGAAATCAACTTGGATAACTTCTACTAGTGAGAATGGCTGGATTTGAGAGGGACATGACCTCCCCACGACTACATTCTTACCTCTACCAGTGGCCTACATCTCACCTCACCTCTCACTTCAACTCCATATTGTTTCAGACTATGGAACAATACTCTTCTCCAGACTGAGGGACTGACCACCTCAAAACTTCAAGGGTGATGGACTGATTACATCGTCTTCAAGACTCTTCTGCTTCTATCAACTTTTCTGTGCTCGACTGAAGAAGCCTACTGTGTAGGCGAAACGTTTCAAAATAAAGATACCTAACTGTTGCATATGTGTCTTACCTAACAACCTGTCGGTATTTTATACCATTTTAATGTTCATGATAGAGGGTTAAAGGCAGGAATGGGAACGAGGGTGGCATGATGGAGAGGTTAAAGGTAGGAATGGAAAGGGGGTAGGAATGAGGAGGAGGTTGGAAAACACGGTTAGGGTTTGGGCAATTGTCTGGTGATGGGTGTGAAAGAAAAGTGGGTAGTGCACGAGAAAGGTGGCAGCTAGGGAAAAGTGGTTGTGTAAGAGGAAAAGTGGCAGCAAGGAGGAAGGGGCAGTGGAAAGGGAGAGAGATGAAAGGATAATCAGCTATTACCTAGAAGGTCGTTATCACCCTCATGCCATCTCTCTCTCCCATGAGCTTCCTCTTCCTCACCCTCCCCCCCTCCTCATCCTCGCTCTCCCCCTCCTCCTCCTCCCACTCTTATCCCCTCCCTCTCCCTTTCCCTCTCCCCCTCGCCTTCCTCCTCCTCGCCCTCCTCCTCCTCCTCCTCCTCCTCCTCCTCCTCCTCCTTTTAGCTCTCCTGCTCCTTCTTCCTCTTCCTCCTAATGATAGCTTAAACTCTTATAATAAACATTTACTACCAGCGTTATGAACATTTTATGATAATAGATGTCAGGTATCCCTAATATTAGTAAAAGCCAGAGAGATGGAAATTTGTGGACAAGGAGAAGTAGAAGAATTATAAAAAAAAAAAATACGAGGAGGAGAATACATGCACAACTGAGGAGGAGCGACTCGCAGCAGTAATTAAACACATGTACCAGGAAAAAACGAACAGAATTATGATATAAAGATTATTTATCAAGAACTCACCTTGTTTATTGCCTTGTAATTAGAGTTGGTCTGGCAGGCGGCGAGGGAACTTGCATCACATGTTGTTCATATTTATTTACATTATTGTTATTATAATCAAAACTAAGCGCTAAACTCACAAGGGCCATACATTGCTGCATATTTGTTGACAATAAACATTATAAACATCACAAGGGGCGGGGAATGACATCAGCCTCTGAAGATCTTACACTTCCTGTCATTGTGATATAAATAAATATGTTTCGGAATGTTTGCTAATGTATTTTCTCAAAAAAAAAAAAAACTGTTTCTTCTGAGAAGCAATTAAGAGTCAATACTGTCGCTATGACACAACCACAGGGTCTCAGTTGGCCTGAGTGCCACTGTGACAACTATACCCGTTATTCCAGTATCACCTGAGAATGTTGCAGCATAATAATGCACATATCTAATGTGAGTGTCATGAAAACTAATCCATGGAAAAGCCTTCATGAGAGCTGCCTTCATCCACCTTATATCAGACATGAGTACCTCCCGTACCCCAGCCACTGCGATCATTACGAATTCAGTACTTACCATAACGATATTGCTGCTGGTGATGATGATGATGCTGGTAATAATAACAATAATAATAATAATAATAATAATAATAATAATAATAATAATAAAAATGTCAAACGTGGACCTAAAATTAAATACAGAATGGAAAGGCACAGTTGAAGGGTCTCTGATTATTGTCATTATGTTATGGATTTGGCTCTTGTTTTTATTTTCTATAATAATTAATAATAATAGAATTTCCGGTGTGTGCTTTATTTCCCTTCCATGTGGGAATTACTTAGTAATAGTGTAAGTGTACAAGAAAGAGCACTTACCTTTATCATGGTTACACATGTCACCATCTGCACACTCAGCAACTGCTGATGTCACCATCTGCACACTCAGCAGCTGCTGATGCCACCATCTGCACACTCAGCAGCTGCTGATGCCACCATCTGCACACTCAGCAGCTGCTGATGCCACCATCTGCACACTCAGCAACTGCTGATGTCACCATCTGCACACTCAGCAACTGTTGATGCCACCATCTGTACACTCAGCAACTGCTGATGTCACCATCTGCACACTCAGCAACTGTTGATGCCACCATCTGCACACTCAGCAACTGCTGATGCCACCATCTGCACACTCAGCAACTGCTGATGCCACCATCTGCACACTCAGCAACTGCTGATGCCACCATCTGCACACTCAGCAACTGCTGATGCCACCATCTGCACACTCAGCAACTGCTGATGCCACCATCTGCACACTCAGCAACTGCTGAGAAAGAAACTAATGACTAAATATCTTGTTCAGTCTGGTTGTATTGTTTGGGGGGTAAGAGGCTTGCTGCTATTTTATTGCCACTCATATTTTTCTTACTTAGACGAGATAGATCCGGCTTGTGTCCTGGTGCTGTGCTGCTTGCTGGTGCTGTTTGCTTGTGCTGTGCTGTGTCCTAGTGCTGTGCTGCTTGCTGGTGCTGTGCTGTATCCTGGTGCTGTGCTGCTGCTGGTGTTGTGCTATTTCCTGGTCTGTTCTGCTTGCTGGTGTTGTGCTGTTTCCTGGTGCTGTGATATGTCTTGGTGCTGTGCTCTTTTTTGGTGTTATGCTGCGTTCTGGTTCTGTGGTGTGTCGTGGTGCTGTGCTCTTGGCGCTATTCTGTGTCGTGGTGCTGTGCTGTGCTCTGTTTTGGTGTTGTGGAGCGGCCTAGAACTACAAGCTAGAGTTTCTTCATCGTGATATTAGTGCACTCACGTGTGTACATACTGTTCACCCAGAGATGTAGAGAGGGAAAAGCTGAAAGTACAGGTGCATGGAAAAATATATAAAAAAGGAAGAGATGAAAACAGACTAACACAGGCGAGCCTGGTCCAAGGTCGGGCTCCGGGAATAGAAAAATTTCGAAATTCATCAAGGGTAAAGTATAACGAACATAATAACCAGAAATAGATACGTATGGGTGAGAAGAGAAACTGAGTGACAATCTGAGAATGACATAGCAGCCAACACTGTCAGGACCTACATCAGAAAGACAGCAATTAAAGGCCAGGTAATGAGACTAAAGGAGGAAGGAAAATTCACGAGAAATGAAAGTCTGTGAGGAGCTGAGCGAGGAATTTAAGAAGGTATTCTCAGTGGAGGGAAGGGGTATCACCAGAAAATTAAAGACAAAGGGTATGGTACATCAATGGTTGCTAGACACTGTACACACAACAGCTAAAGAGGTAAGCATTTTGTTTAGCTGAATACATTCAAAGCAGTATAAATCAGTGTTACCATTGATTTGGGAACAAAGAGCAAAAGCATTATCTGAACCTCTAGCTAAAATCTGCAAGTACGTATGAGGAAGTTGAGAGAGATCATGAATACAGCAAATGTAGCTTCAGTATTTAAGAAAATAAACAGGTAGGAAGTATTGAACTACAGACTACTGTAGTATTACCGACATGTATAATATGTAAGGTAATAGGAAAGATAGCATGGAGAGTGGTAGAGGGCTTGGAGAGAAGTGGTTTCATGAACAACCAACACAGGTTTATAGATGGTAAATTCTTACAAACCTGTTGCAGTTCTGTGACGAATAACAGAAGCGAAGCAGGAGAGAGGAATAAGTACACTGTTTATTCTTGAACTACAAGAAGGCATTTGATATTGTACCTTAAGAGACGGGGAAAATTTGAGAAACAACAGGGAATGTGTTACTGCGCTTCAGAGAGTATGTTAGGGAAAGTGGTGGTAATTGCCCTAAAAAACGGCGTTAGAATAGGAAAGTGTAATAAGTGGGGTTTCGCAAGGATAGTTTTTATGACCATATTGTTTTAGGTATATGTAACAGAAGAGATAGTAAAATGTATCCCTGTTAACAAATGATGTTAAACCGATGAGGAGAATAAAAACCGATGGGGATAAGGAAAGGCTACTAATAGACCTGGACACACCGTAGGATTGGTCAGACAAATGGATACTGGAATTTACCCCTAGCAAATGGAAGCTTAGGAAAACTAGACTCTGAATATTTATTTGGGGGGCAGAGAAGAAATGTCTTGTAGTGAGCATAGTCCCGAGTATATCGTTAAGAGGCAAATATCAACCGAATAACCTCTACAGCGAATGCTCGTCTGGCAAATCTAGGAACAAGTTCCAGGAAGCTGAGCAAGGTCATTCAAAGCCTTGTATACAACATATATCAGACCCAAGCTCTCGGAAATGATAAACGTCATCTTTCCAACTGGATATCAGATCCTGAGGAAAAACAGAGGGAAAATTGGGGGGGGGGGGTGGAGGAGTGGCATTGCTTATCAAAAACCAGTGGGAGAGAGGAAACAGGAGAAAGGGACTACGTAATAGGAACACTTCAGAATGGAGGCTGCAAGGTGGTGATTGCCGTGATGTATAACCCACCACGAAATAGCAGAAGGCCAAGACAAGAATATAATGAGAGTAACAGAGAGATCGTTGATACATTAGCTAAAGTGGCCAGAAGGGCCCATGTGGGCAGGGCAAAGCTACTTGTTGTAGGTGACTTCAATCACAAAGAAATCGACTGGGAAAACCTGGAGAGATATGGGGGCCCAAAAACCTAGAGGTGGTACTGGAAAACCTCATGCATCAACACGTTAGGGACACTACCAAAGAGAGGGGGAGAGGGTGAACCAGCAAGATTGGACCTAGTATTCACCTTGAACAGTTCAGATATTGAGGACATCACATATGAAAGCCCCCTCGGAGCTAGTGATAATGTGGTTCTAAGCTTCGAATACATAGTAGAGTTACAAGTGGAGAGGCAGGCAGGAAGGACAGGGCGAATGAAGCCAAACTACAAGAGAGGGGACTACACAAGGATGACGAATTTCCTACATAAGGTTCAGTGGGACAGAGAACTGGCAGAGAAATCATTAAATGATATGATGGAATATGTGACAACAATATGCAAGGAAGCAGAGGAGAGGTTTGTACCCTAAAGGTGTAGAGAGGCTAAAACCAAGTGTGCTAGAGAATGGAAGAAGTATAGAAAGCAAATGACCCAGGAGAACAAGGAGAGTAGTCGATGAGCAAAAAAATGAATATGCACAGGTAAGGAGGGAGGCCCAGCGACAGTACGAAAATGACATAGCAACGAGAGCCATATCTGACCCGAAGGTGTTGTACAGTCACACCAGGAAGAAAACAATAGTCAAATACCAGGTAATCAGGCTGAGGAAGGAAGGAGGGGAGTTTACAAGAAACGACTTTGAAGTATCTGAGGAACTCAACATGTGATTCAAAGAAGTATTCACAGTGGAGTGAGAAACGACTCCAGAAAGACAGAGGTGGGATGCACCAACAAGTGCTGGACTCGATACATACAACCGAGGAGTAGGTGAAGAGGCTGCTAAGCGAACTAGATATCTCAAAGGCGATGGGGCACGATAACATCTCTCCGTGTGTCCTGAGAGAGGGAGAAGAGGTGCTCTGTGTACCACTAACGACAATCTTCAACAAATCTATCGAAACAAGGCAACTACATGAGATATGGAAAACAGCATATGTAGTCCCAATTTTTAAAAAAGGAGACAGACACGCAGAATTAATTCAGTGTCACTGACATGTATGCAAAGTCATGGGAAAGATTATCAGAAGAATGGTGGACCACCTAGAAAGGAATGAGCTTATAAACGACAACCAACACGGATTCAGAGACGGGAAATCCTGTGTCACGAACCTACTAGAGTTCTGTGACAAGGCGACAGCAGTAACACAAGAGAGAGAGAGGTGAGTAGATTGCGTCTTCGACTGTAATAATGCTTTTGACGCAGTTCCACACAAGGTATTAGTGCAGAAACTGGAGGACCAGGCAGGTATAACAGGGAAGGTACTGCAGTCAGGGAGTACCTGACGGGAAGGCATCAGCGAGTCATGGTACATGATGAGGTATCAGAGTGGGCGTCTGTTACGAGTGGTGTTTTACAGGTGTCAGTCATAGGACGGATGCTATTCCTGGTATATGTGAATGACATGACGGAAGGAATAGACTCAGAAGTATCACTGTTTGCAGACGATGTGAAGTTAATGAGGGGAATTTGGTCGGAGGAGAACAAGCCAGGACTAAAGAGGGATCTGGACAGGCTTCAAACCTGGTCCAGCAACTGGCTTCTGGAGTTCAACCCTACAAAGTGCAGTCATGAAGATCGGGGAAGGACAGAGAAGACCTCAGACAAGAGTACAGTCTAGGAGGGCCAAAGACGACAAACCTCACTCAAGGAAAATGATCTTGAAGTGTGTATAATACCGAACACATCTCCTGAGGCGCACATCAACCAAATAACTGCTCCAGCATATGGGCGACTAGCAAACCTAAGAATATCATTCCGACATCTCAGTAAGGAGTCGTTCCGGACCCTGTACACCGTGTACGTCAGGTCCATATTAGAGTATGCAACTCCAATTTGGAACCCACACCTGGCCAAGGACGTCAGGAAACTAGAGAAAGTGCAAAGATTTGCAACGAGACTAGTCCCGGAGCTAAGGGGCATGTCCTACGAAGAGAGGTTAAGGCAGTGGTTCCCAAACTTTTTCAGTTTGTTACCCAATTTAACATGCCACATAAAGCATGTTACCCCTTTCACAAAATGTTGTTATTATTGATATATATGGCTAAACGTGAACGTATACAGCCTCGCATACTCTGCTAATCCTAGCAAAACCATTGAAAACGTAAGAACCACACATACATTATATATAAAATTAATAATAGCTACAAATTCACAGTAACAGTGGGTAAATACTAACTATATACTGCACAGGGCAGTACACATACATACCAGCTTATGTCTACCTCGGCTGATGCTCACAGATAAACTGACAGTGTGAAATAGAGGCAGCCTCAGGAAGTGAGTGACGCGTACTGGACAGGTCGATCTGGGCTACTGAGTGACTTTTGTCCTGAAGCATACTTGTCAAAATACTTTCGGTTTCCACACACTTAGCTATATATTTCTTCTTTTCTAATACTGTATATTAGTTTTTGATGTTTATTGTTATTTGGTTTAACTTTATTACTTACTTATAATAGGTTTACTTTACAACTTTATATACTAAGACAAAGTTAACAATAATCCTCATACCGGGTACTGCATTGTTTTCTTGATTTTCAGAATTCATAACTTTTTTTCTGTCACCTCTCCATTACCCCCCAAAAATGGTTAAATTACCCCCAGGGGGTAATTTACCCCCAGTTTGGGAACCACTGGGTTAAGGGAATTCGACCTGACGACACTAGAGGACAGGGAGATATGATAACGGCATATAAAATACTGAGAGGAATCAACAAGGTGGACCGAGACAAGACAAGGGGTCGCAATTGGAAGATGAAGACACAGATGAGTCATAGGGATGTTAGGAAGTATTTCTTCAGTCATAGAGTTGTCAGGAAGTGAAATAATCTGGGAAGTGATGTAGTGGAGGCAGGTACCATACATAGCTTTAAGAACAGTTATGATAAATCTCATGGAGCAGGCAGAGAGTGGACCTAGTGCGACCAGTGAAGAGGCGGGGCCAGGAGCTATGAATCGACCCCTGCAACCACAATTAGGTGAGTACACACACACACACACACACACACACACACACACACACACACACACACACACAACCTATCTCGGGGTAAGCATCGTCCAAAGTATTCCCCCCGTGGCACACATCAACTGAATAACCGCTGCAGCAAACGCGAGAGTGGCAAATTTAAGAGTAGCTTTCCAGGGTTGTGGTTGGTAGCTCCCCGGGTAGCTACCCACTTACCCGCCAGGCCGGGTTTTTTAGTTTGCAAAATCCGGGCCTGACCTGACACCTTAACTTAAAAAGTTATTATTTTTTATGGTTCTGATACAAAGAGTTATAGTAATTTAGCTCTTTATCGTTTTTTTTTATAGGTTTTTCTAACATACATTATTTTATAGAGTTAAAAGTACAGTACCTTTTTTAAATATTGTACACAGTACAACAATACTGTGCAGCATAATTCAGATATAAGTGAATTATTAATGATATTTTGATCATTGGTATGAATAACGAATTTTTACATATAAATTGTAAACATGTTATAGTGCAATATTTCAAAGTAAGAATTTAAGGTGAAAATTTTCTGCAATCTCCGTACTTTGCTTCTTAATTTCCCTTGTCATCTTTGGTTTTCTCAAACTCCTTCCACTAGTCTGTACATGAGTGGTATACAATACCGACAAGATGAAAATTAGAAACATGTGCAACATCTGGGTATCTTTATTGTAGAGGTTTCTTCATCCAGTGGCTTTATCAACACAAATGAAAGGACATAATTGGAAGACAGTAAAATGTACAAAAAATGAGGTAATAAGTCCCTCAGTTTTGGAGTTGGTGAACAGCACCGTAGTGGTGAAGAGTATTCAGACTCTCATGACTACGGTGCACATGTGTCTAATTTCATCATCCATTCTGTAACTTCATATCTGCCTTTACTTGTCATCATGATCCTGTGTTCAGTCCTCCGTTGCTACAAACACATTGCCTAAGTGTTCCCTTCTGAATGGAATATGTATGCTTTATTGATTTAATAAGTCTCAACATAATTGTCGTCACTCTGGATTTAATCATCTCGTATGTAGTATGTGTCAATATGCAGTACTTGTGTGATGGGGTGACTGTCAGAACCAGTGTCAACCTCCACTGATTCACTTTGAATCTTCTTAATATAATTATGGTGTGCAATACCAATAACTAGTTAAGTAAAACAAATGTGCAACAATTAGGTATCTTTATTCTTTCGGAATAAAGATATCTAATTATTGCTAGTTTTTATCTGACATGTCCTAACATGTTTAATTGTTTTGTAAAGCATAATAGTTTTATCAGAGGCGCATCAATATTGTTCTAATAAGACATATATAGTGGACGCATGAGCAGTGCAGTACAGTGTTCACTATAGACGGCGTGTGAAAGTATAGTAAAGATCTTCAGACTGCACAGTGCAGTGTCCACAATAATGCATTGCATAAATCAGAAATATTTTCGTTAACGAATGTTATATAAAGTATAATTCTGTCAGTATATGTAAAAATTAAAATAAATATATCCATTATAAAAACATTATATTAAATAAATAAAAACATGAAAAATGAAAATAAGTTTTTTTTCTAAAAACCTGGGATTATAAAAAAAAATATTTTGTAAACAGTTCCTGGGCGGATTGCTTTTGTTAAGAATTTTTTTTAAAAACTCTGTAAACTTTAAAAAAAAAAAAATGCTGTATAGCCCTTGTGGCTTTGCGCTTCTTTTTGATTATAATAATTTAAAAAAAAATCTCAACAGCGAAGAATTTTGGAATATGCAGCGCCAGTATGGAACCCACATTTGATAAAGCATATAAAGAAGCTGGAAAAATTGCAAAGATCTATAACGAGATTAGTTCCAGAGCTGAGAGGTATGAACTATGATGAGAAGTTCCACAGCTGAGAGGTATGAACTATGATGAGAAGTTCCAGAGCTGAGAGGTATGAACTGTGATGAGAAGCTTGAGCTAAACCTAATGATAGAAGGATGAAGAGTGACAGGATTACGATGTACACAGTACTGAGAAGAATTGACAGGGTAGACAAGGAGAGTCTGTTGAAGACCTGGATCTCAGGTACACGAAGACCACTGGAAGTAAAAACCACATTAAGGCAGAGTGATTTTAGGAAATACTTCTTGGGAATTAGAGCGAAGTGATAGAGGCAGTATTCATACATAGCTTTAAAAATATGTATGGCAGGGCTTACGTAGCCAGGAGAGAGACGAAGCAAGGAGCTCATTAGCAGCGGCCAGCGGAGAGGCGGGGCAAGGAGCTCAGACTCAACCCCTGCAACAATAATTGGGAACACACACACACACACACACACACAAGAGGTTTCCAGCAAACCGGGATGGTAGTAGGATACACCAACAAGTTCTAGATACACTACACAACCGAAGAAGTGAAGAGACTACTAAGCAAACTAGATGTATGTATAGTATGCTGAGTCATGGAGAAGATTATCAGATAAGTGGTAGAGTACCTAGAAAGGAATGAGCTTATTCATGATAACCAACACGGTTTCAAGGAGGGGAAATCCTGTATCAGAAACGTACTGGTGTTTTACGACAAGGTGACAAAATTAAGACAAGAGAGAGAGGAGGGGCAGGCAGACTGCATTTTCTTTGATTGTAAGAAAGCTTTCGACACAGTTCTACACAAGGGATTAGTGCAAAAGCTAGAGGATCAGGCAGGAATAACAGGAAAGGCACTGCAGTGGATCAGGAAATATGAGACAAAGGAAACAACGAGTAATGGTACGTTGATAAATTAGACACATGTGCAACTCTTGGGTATGTTTATTGAGGAAACGTTTCGCCACACAGTGGCTTCATCAGTCCATACAAGGGAGAAATGTATGGACTGATGAAGCCACTGTGTGGCGAAACGTTTCCTCAATAAAGATACCCAAGAGTTGCACATGTGTCTAATTTATCAACGTGTCGGTTCTCTGAACCGTTCATCTACAATCCTGTCAGACACTGCAACTTCTTGGGATCTTAATACTTGGGAATTCTTCGCTTGCCTAACCCTTGGGCACGACCTACTTCCACAGTGGACAAATGTGACACCACCTACGACTGCTGCACATCTCCTGCCTACAGTATATAAGTTACCTCTCCGCACATATGCTGTATTCTATTCAAGATGAATGGACTGACCACATCGACTCAAGGTTGAGGGACTGATTACCTCATTCTCCTCCTGTTCTTCACATTTCTCCTTTGTATGGACTGATGAAGCCACTGTGTGGCAACGTTTCCTCAATAAAGATACCCAAGAGTTGCACATGTGTCTAATTTATCAACGTGTCGGTTCTCTGAACCATTCATCTACAGTAATGGTACGTGACGAGGTGTCAGAGTGGGCGCAGGTGATGAGCGGGGTTCCACAAGGGTCAGTCCTAGGGCCAGTACTGTTTCTGGTATATGTGAATGACATGACAGAATGGATAGATTCATAGGTGTCACTGTTCGTTGATGTGAAACTAATCAGAATACAAGTGGACGAAGATCATGTAAGATTACAAGAGGATCTGGACAGGCTGCAAGCCTTGTCCGACAAATGGTTCCTGGAGTTTAACCCCACCAAATGTAAAGTCATGAAGCTTGGAGAAGGACAAAGAGGAACGCAGACGGAGTACAGGCTTGGGGCTGATAAGCTGCAAAACCTCAATTAAGGAAAAAGGATCTTGTGGCGAGCATTATACCGAGCACATCAAGCAAATTACTGCTGCAGCATATGGGCGTCTGGCAAACCTGTGAATAACGTTTCGACATCTAAGTAATTAGTCGTTCACGACACAGTACACCGTGTACGTTAGGCCTATATTGGAGCATGCAGTACCAGCATGGAACCCACACCTGGTCAAACACGTCAGTAAACTGGAGAAAGTGCAAAAGCTTTCAGCAAGACTAGTCCCGGAGCTAAGGGGTATGTCTGAAGAGGAAAGGGTAAGGGAACTCAGTCTAATAACACTAGAGGATAGAATGGATGGGGGGGGGACATGATAACGACAGGGCTAGAATGTTACAGTGTTGGGACACAAGAACAAGGGGACACAATTGGAAGTTGAAAATTTAGATGAGTCATAGGGATGTTAGGAAGTATTTCTATAGCCTCAGAGTTGTCAGGAAGTGGAACAATCTGGAGAATGATGTACTGGAGGCAGGGCCCATACATAACTTTAAGAAGAGGTATAAGGCTCTTTGTGCGGAGGGAGAGTGACAAAGTAGCGACTAGCAAGGAGGCGGGGTCAGGAGCTGTGGCTTGACCCCTACAATCACATATAGATGAGTACACACACACACACACACACACACACACACACACACACACACACACACACACACACACACTGCTGAGTGCATGTATCAGTCCGTACATTTACTGATGACTGAGTTTAACATTAATTTTTCTTCCTCGCTCAGGGGAGGGGGAATTCCGAGACGTCCTTCCCTCTTCCTGTGACCCGCGATCCTCCATAATCCTCTACCCACTCCCTTTCCTCCACTGTCCATTCCTCCCTCTACCTTTCCTTCCCCGCCACTATTCCACCCCACTTTCCCCAACCTTCCCTCTTTACCTTAAACCTACATCACCCCCATACATTTTTTTTCACCTATATTATCTTTGTACTGGCTTTTCCCCCTCTGCACCCATCTGCTTCTCCGCATGATCCATCATGTGTGATCCGTAATGTATGATGCACCATGTATGATCCACGTTGTATGATCTACCATATAGGATATACCCTGTGATTTACCATGTGGTTTCACGATGATCCACTATGCATGAAGTACACTGTACAATCCAGCAGGCCTGTTGGCCAATACTAGGCAGGTCCTTCACAATCCATCCCACTTACAAAATATTTGCCCAACGCAATTTTCAATGCTACCCAAGAAATAAGCTTTAATAATTCTAATTACTCATGTGCAAGTCCCACTCAAATCCAACCCCTATCACCCATGTATTTATTCAACCTAAATTTGAAACTACCCAAGGTTTTAGCTTCGATAACCCTACTTGGTAGACCGTTCCACTCATCAACTACCTTATTACCAAACCAGTACTTTCCTATATCCTTTCGAAATCTAAACTTATTTAATTTGAATCCATTATTGCGGGTTCTCTCTTGGGGAGATATCCTCAAGACCTTATTTATATCCACTTTGTTAATACCCATCTCCCACTTGTATACCTCGATCATGTCTTCCCTCATTCTTCGTCTTACAAGTGAATGTAATATAAGGGACTTAAGTCTTTCTTCATACCGAAGATTTCTAATGCTATGAATTAATATGATCATTCTTCGTTGAATGTTTTCTAACGAATTTATATCCATTTTGTAATATGGAGACCAGAACTGAGCTGCGTAATGTAGGTGAGGCCTTACTAATGATGTATAAAGCTGTAGTATAACCTCTGGACTTCTCGAGTGTACTCTCTGCCGGCTGAACCAAGATACCCTCCATCGAACAACTTTACCAGCAGCTTAAGGAAGAATTGAGGGTAGCGAAAATAGAGAGACGGCGATTGACTGAGGAAAACAAGAGGATTCGTAGTAATCCTCCTGTTGTGAGTCCTCAGGTCAAGAAGGGAAGCTGGACAGTGGCTGGACAGCATGGAACGAAGTTGACGATCAAGAAGACGAATGGAAAGGTAGAAACAATAAAGCAGAAAGAGACTGCTGTGGAAACATCTAATGCATTCTCCGTGCTACCCGACAAATGTGAGTGGACTACTGGGAAATTCACGACGAACGACACAAAGGAAGGTAAGAATATTGTTGTTGGGGATAGCCAGGTTAGGTACATGGACAGGGCCTTCTGCTTGAAGGACAGGAGTAGGAGACAGGGTTTGCTTTCCTGGGGGTGGGATGGAGGATATTGTTAGCCGTCTGGATGATGTCATGAGAAGTAATGGGAGCAATCCTATTATCTTTCTCAGTGCTGGAAGCAACGATGTTGGCAGAGGTAGGAGTGAGGACCTGATTAGCAGGTATAAGTCAGCAATAGAGATAATTAGGAGGAAGGGTGGGAACCTGTCATATGTGGTACTTTGCCAAGGAGAGGAGTTGGAAATGAATGGTTGTCCAGGGCAGTTGGTGTCAATTGCTGGCTGGACAAATACTGTAAGGAAAATGCAGTAGCATTCTTTGACAACTGGGACCTCTTCTATGGCAGAAATGACATGTATGCCAGGGATGGGGTTCACTTATCTAGGTCTGGGGTGTAAGCACTGGCAACTGCACTGGAGGGAGCTGTTAGGACTTTAAACTAATAATAGTTAGTGGTAAGGGTTTTGGTGGGAAAACAATGAAGTCCCAGTGTAGTAATATGAGTACTAGAAGAACTAGTAATAGGCAGAATGAGGTGGATATTGGAAAGCCAATGGCACTAGGTGACACGGACAGTGATAGGTTTAGTGAGAATACAGAAATGAGCAGGAAGGGTAAAGAAAAAGAAGGGTCTTTAAATATACATTATGCTAATACCTGTAGTGCTAGGAATAAGATGGACGATTTGAGATTAGTTGCTAGTGCAGGTAACATTGATGTATTTGCCATAACTGAGATGTGGTTTAATTAAAAAAGTCGGGACATGCCTGCAGAATGTCACATTCAGGGTTTTAAATTGTTCCAAGTAGATAGAAGTATCGGGAAGGGGGGTGGGGTGGCATTGTATGTCCGAGATCAGTTGAACTGTTGCATAAAAATGGGTATTAAGTCTGAAGTAACACATACAGAGTCTGTTTGGATAGAATTTTCAGAGGGGCATGAAAAACTGATTTTAGGTGTGATATACCGTCCCCCAAACTTAGATAGGGATCAAGGGAGACTACTATGGGAGGAAATTGTTAAGGCCACAAGGCACGATAATGTAGTAATTCTAGGAGACTTTAACTTTAGTCATATTGATTGGAATTTCTTGACTGGGAATTTAGAATCAAACGACTTCTTAGAAGTAGTTCAGGATTGTTTTTTGAAGCAGTTTGTAACAGAGCCTGCAAGGGGAAATAACCTCCTTGACTTGGTTTTGGCAAACAAGAAAACCCTTGTTAAGAACATAAGAACATAACATAAGAAAGGAGGAACACTGCAGCAGGCCTGTTGGCCCATACTTGGCAAGTTCTTTACAATCCATCCCACTAACAAAACGTTTGCCCAACCCAATTTTCAATGCCACCCAAGAAATAAGCTCTGATAACTCAAATCCAACCCCTCTCATTCATGTATTTATGTATTTATCAATAACCCATCTAGGTAGACTGTTCCACTCATCAACTACCCTATTTCCAAACCAATACTTTCCTATATCCCTTCTAAATCTTAACTTGTCCAATTTGAATCCCTGGAGAGATATCCTCAAGACCTTTGCTAATATCCCCCTTATTAATGCCCATCTTCCACTTGTACACTTCGATCATGTCTCCCCTCATTCTTCGTCTAACAAGTGAATGTAATTTAAGTGTCTTCAGTATTTCTTCATAAGGAAGATTTCTAATGCTATGTATTAATTTAGTCATTCTACGCTGAATGTTTTCTAACGAATTTATGTCCATTCTGTAATATGGAGACCAGAGCTGAGCTGCATAATCTAGGTGAGGCCTTACTAATGATGTATAAAGCTGCAGTATAACCTCTGGACTTCTGTTGCTTACACTTCTTGATATAAATCCCAATAATCTATTTGCCTTATTATGCACGCTTAGGCACTGCTGACTTGGTTTAAGGGTGCTGCTTACCATAACCCCCAAATCTTTATCGCATTCTATACGGCTAAGTTCAACATTATTAAGCTGGAAGGTGCTAGGGTTATGGACATTTCCGAGCTTTAGAACTTTACATATATCTACATTGAACTGCATCTGCCACTTTTCTGACCACGAATTGAGTTTGTCTAAATCCTTCTGAAGTTGTGAGACATCAACGTCTGAATCGATTATCTTACCTATCTTCGTGTCATCAGCAAATTTGCTTATGTCACTAGTAATTCCCTCGTCAAGGTCGTTTATATATATAATAAACAGCAATGGGCGTAAAACTGATCCCTGCGGAACGCCACTTGTTACAGATCCCCACTCAGATTTAACCCCATTTATGCACACTCTCTGCTTCCTATTAGTGAGCCATGACTCGATCCATGACAGCATTTTTTCCCCAATGCCATGAGCAGCTACTTTCTTCAAAAGTCTCTGATGTGGTACTCAATCAAAGGCCTTACTAAAATCTAAATAAACAATATCGAATTCTTTATTCTGATCAACGGCCTCAAAAGCTTTGCTGAAGAAAGTTAATAAATTAGTTAGGCAGGAACGGCCCCTGGTGAAACCATGTTGAGTATCATTAATCAAATTATGCCTGTCGAGATGGCTTCGTATATTATCAGCTATAATTGACTCTAGTAATTTGCCTACAATTGAGGTTAGGCTTATTGGGCGGTAATTTGACGGTAACGACTTGTCCCCTGCTTTAAAAATAGGAATTACATTAGCCATCTTCCACATATCAGACACTACACCTGTTTGAAAAGATAAATTAAAAATATTAGTTAAAGGTTCACAGAGTTCCACTTTACACTTTAAGAATCCTTGAAAAAAGTTCATCAGGACCCGGGGATTTATTTTGCTTTAACCGGTCTATCTGTTTGATAACCATTTCGCTAGTGACTGTGATATTGCATAATATATCATCTTCAAATCCACTATAAAAATTAATTACTGGGATATTGTCAGTGTCTTCCTGAGTGAAAACCGAGAGAAAATAATTAAGAATAGAACACATTTCATTCTCCTTGTCAGTGAGATGCCCAGAGTTATTTTTAAGGGGACCTATCTAATCTCTAACTTTTGTTCTATAAACCTGGAAAAAACCTTTTGGGTTAGTTTTCGAATCCATAGCAACTTTAATTTCATAGTCCTGTTTAGCCTTTCTTATCCCCTTTTTAACGCCCCTCTTAATGTCATATATTGATTCATAAGACGACCCTCACCTCTTTTGATACGCCTATAAATTCCTTTCTTCTGTCCTAAAAGATATTCGAGCCTATTATTAATCCATTTTGGGTCATTTCTATTCGATCTAATTTCCTTATATGGGATAAATGTCCTTTGGGCAGCATGTATTGTGTTAAGAAAGCTGTCAAACTGATAGCTCTCTTCGTTACTCCAGTCTACAGATAATAAGTGTTCTCTAAGCCCATTGTAATCTGCTAAGCGAAAATCAGGAACTGTTACTGGGTTATCCCTACTATCATACTTCCATTCAATGCTAAAATAATTGATTTGTGGTCGCTAGCACCAAGTTCCTCTGAAATTTCTAAATTATTAACAAGGGATTCATTGGAAATATAAACACAAATGCAGTATAATGTGATCCTTTATTGACTACGTTTCGCCCACACAGTGGGCTTTTTCAAGTCACAAACAGAACTACCTGGGGTGGAAGGAACGCGAGTATTTATAGTCCGGTTCAGAATGCTGAGGTCAGGTGAAGAATGCTGCATCTGATGATGTACCGAGTGGGGTTATAGAGTCTAAAAACTTGGGTAGCTTGGAAAGGAGATTGGATAAGTTTGTGAGCAGACCTTCTACAGTGTTCTTATGTGGGATAGCGATGAAGAAGTTTCTTGGCAAGTGGTTCACCAATACGCAAGCAGGTCTGACGACACAAGGAATGCCTGCGTACAACACCGTAATTCACACAACCACTTGATAAACTACAGAAACTCAAGACTTATCGCCACAGAAGACAACACTCAATACCGAAGAATCCTGGAATCATCACTTATTTCTATATCCGACAACTTCAACCAGAATAGTGGCTTCTATAACATAGCTGAACCACTTGCCAAGAAACTTCTTCATCGCTATCCCACATAAGAACACTGTAGAAGGTCTGCTCACAAACTTATCCAATCTCCTTTCCAAGCTACCCAAGTTTTTAGACTCTATAACCCCACTTGGTACATCATCAGATGCAGCATTCTTCACCTGACCTCAGCATTCTGAACCGGACTATAAATACTCGCGTTCCTTCCACCCCAGGTAGTTCTGTTTGTGACTTAAAAAAAGCCCACTGTGTGGGCGAAACGTAGTCAATAAAGGATCACATTATACTGCATTTGTGTTTATATTTCCATTGTGTCGGTATTTTATACCATTTATTTCCAAGGGATTCATTGTTTGCCAGAACTAAGTCAAGCAAGTTATTTCCCCTTGTAGGCTCTGTCACAAACTGCTTCAAAAAACAATCCTGAACTACTTCTAAGAAGTCGTTTGATTCTAAATTCCCAGTCAAGAAATTCCAATCAATATGACTAAAGTTAAAGTCTCCCATAGTAGTTTCCCTAGGTCCCTATCTAAGTTTGGGGGACGGTATATTACACCTAAAATCAATTTTTCATGTCCCTCTGAAAATTCTATCCAAACAGACTCAGTATGGGTTTCAGACTTTATACCTGTTTTTATGCAACAGTTCAAGCGATCTCGGACATACAGTGCCACCCCACCCCCCTTCCCGATACTTCTGTCCACTTGGAACAATTTAAAACCCTGTATGTGACATTCTGCAGGCATGTCCCGATTTTTTGTATTGAACCACGTCTCAGTTAAGGCAAATACATCAATGTTACCTGCACTAGCAACTAGTCTCAACTCGTCCATCTTATTTCTAGCAGTACGACTATTTGTGTAATATATATTCAAGGACCTTCCCTTCTCCTTTTTCTTCCTGATTTCTGTTCCTCCACTATACCTGTTTTCTCCTTATCACCTAATGCCATTGGCTTTCCTATGTTCATCAATAACTCTTCCTCATTCTGCCTATAACTGGTTTCCTTAAAACTCACACTATCGCTACACTTAAAATTCATTGATTTCCCACGAAAACCCATACCACTATCTATTTCTAGTTTAAAGACCTAACTGCTCCCTCAACTGTGTTGGCCAGTGCTCCCACCCCAAACCTAGATAAGTGAACCCCATCCCTGGCATACATGTCATTTCTGCCATAGAAGAGGTCCCAGTTGTCAATGAATGTTACTGCATTTTCCTTACAGTATTTGTGCAGCCAACAATTGATACCAATTGCCCTGGCCAACCATTCATTTCCAACTCCTCTCCTTGGCAAAATGCCACATATGACAGGTTTCCCACCCTTCCTCCTAATTATCTCTATTGCTGACTTATACCTGCTAATCAGGTCCTCACTCCTACGTCTGCCAACATCGTTGCCTCCAGCACTGAGACAGATAATAGGATTGCTCCCATTACCTCTCATGAAGTCATCCAGACGGCTAACAATATCTTTCATCCCAGCCCCAGGAACACACACTCTCCGCCTCCTACTCCTGTCCTTCAAGCAGAATGCCCTATCCATGTACCTAATCTGGCTATCCCCAACAACAACAATGTTTTTACCTTCCTTGGCATCGTCCGTCGTGATGCTCCCAGTAGTCGACTCACATTCGTCAGGTAGCATTACACCACTTGTGGAATTCGTCAAGACGTTCTCGATGGTTTTCGTTGGGGTTTCTAGGGATGTCTCACTCATGTCAGCCAATGCTTCCTTGGTGCTTGTTGTGACATTCCCAGTAGAACACCCACATTCGTCAGGTAGCACCGAAAATGGGTTGGAAGTTTCCACAGTAGTCTTCTGGGTCCTCGTTGTTTCTGCCTCTCCAACAGCCTTCTTGATCCTCAGCTTGGTTCCATGGTGCCCGGCCACTGACCCAGTTCCCCTCTTAACCTGGGGACTCACAACAGGAGGATTACTTCGAATCCTCTTGTTCTCCTCCGTTACTCGCCGTATCTCCTGCTTAGCAACCCTAAGCTCTTCTTTCAGCTGCTGGTAAAGTTGCTCAAGAGAGGGCATCCTGGTTCAGATTCACAGAGCACACAAACAGGTCTTCACAGAGCTAAGTACACGTCACCACTGAGCTAAGTAGAAATTACAGAGGAACTCGGCACAAGCGATCACAAATCAATTACCTTTAGTGTTGAATGGAAGTATGATAGCAGGGATAATTCAGTAATCTTCCCAGATTTTCGCTTAGCAGATTACAAAAGGCTTAGAGAACACTTATCATCTGTGGACTGGAGTAACGAAGAGAGCTATCAGTATGACAACTTTCTTAACATAATACATGCTGCCCATAGGACATTTATCCCAGATAAGGAAATTAGATCGAATAGAAATGACCCAAAATGGATGAATAATAGGTTCAAATATCTTTTAGGACATAAGAAAGGAATTTATAGGCGTATCAAAAGAGGTGAGGGTGATCTTATAAATCAGTATATTGACATTAAGAGGGACGTTAAAAAGGGGCTAAGAAAAGCTAGACGGGACTATGAAATAAAAGTTGCTAGGGATTCGAAAACTAACCCAAAAAGTTTTTTCCAGGTTTATAGAACAAAAGTTAGAGATAAGATAGGTCCCCTTAAAAATAACTCTGGGCATCTTGCTGACAAGGAGAATGAAATGTGCTCTAATCTTAAAAATTATTTTTTCTCGGTTTTCACTCAGGAAGACACTAACAATTTCCCAGTAATTAATTTTTATAGTGAATCCGGAGATGATAAATTATGCAACATCACAGTCACTAACGAAATGGTTATCAAACAGATAGACCGGTTAAAGCAAAATAAATCCCCGAGCCCTGATGAACTTTTTTCAAGGGTTCTTAAAGAGTGTAAAATGGAATTTTGCGAACCATTGAAGCATTAGAAATCTTCCGTACGACGAACGATTGAAGACTCTTAAACTACATTCACTTGTAAGACGAAGAATGAGGGGAGACATGATTGAAGTGTTTAAGTGGAAGATGGGTATTAACAGAGGGGATATAAATAAGGTTTTTAGGATATCACTTCAAGAAAGAACCCGCAATAAGGATTCAAATTTGATAAGTTAAGATTTCGAAAGGATTTAGGAAAGTATTGGTTTGGGAATAGGGTAGTTGATGAGTGGAACAGTCTGCCTAGTAGGGTTATTGAAGCTAATACGTTGGATAGTTTCAAATTTAGGTTAAATAAATACGTGAGTGAGAGGGGTTGGATATGAGTGAGACTTGCGTAACGAGTAAATACAATCATCAAAACTTATTTCTTGGGTAGCATTGAAAATTGAGTTGGGCAAATATTTTGTTAGTGGGAAGGATTGTAAAGGACCTGCCTAGTATGGGCCAACAGGCCTGCTGCAGTGTTCCTCCTTTCTTATGTTCTTGATATAAATCCCAGTAATCTGTTTGCCTTATTATGTACGCTTAGGCATTGCTGTCTTGTATATATTTGGTAGAATTACCGACAATATGTAAAGTAAAAGGACACAAGTGCAACTAATGTGACATTGTGGTAACGTTTCGCTCTCCAGGAACTTTGTCAAGCCGTTTCGGCACATGGTTACGTTACGTGGATGACGTCCTCGTAATAACTCCCAAACGTTTTCATGTGCAGAATCTTCTGGCAAGGCTCAATGCAATTGAACCGACGATCCAGTTTACAATAGAAGAGTCCAGTGACAAGCTACCTTTTCTAGACGTCCTCATTCACAAAGTAGATAACCTAAAATTTCAAGTTTACCGGAAACCTACAAATACAAATGATCTCACACACTTTTATTCCAGTCAAGATACTAAGACCAAAAGAGGCATCATCATCAGATTCTTCCTAAGAGCGTTCTGAATTTGTAGTCCTAAGTTTCTTGACGAGGAATGTACATACATTCACCAAACCTTCACTGATTTACATTTTCCTTCCTTTTTCATCAAAGATTGCAAGACAAGAGCTCTTCAAATCATTAATTCTCCACGCACCAACACCACTCCTAACAAAGTTATAATTCTTCCCAACAGCCAGGTTGCTTTGAACGTTTCTAAAGTACTTGCACAAGCTAACACTAGAGTCGCCATCGCTTCCAGCACTTCAGTAAAGGACCTAACCAGGAACAAAATCCAAGCACCATGAACCAGTCAACGCAGGGGTTTACATTATACCCTGTGGAGGCTGCGACAGGATTTATGTAGGTGAAACAGCAAGAAACCTCGAAACCCGCCTCAATGAACACATTTATTCATGTAGAAATGATAACTTGAACAACGCCTGCGTACAACACCAAAATTCCACCAATCTTCTCGTGAAATTCAGGGATGCCTGATTAGTGATCAAAGAAACTAATTTCCGCAGATGCAAGTGCCTTGAATCAGCACTAATCGCTGTTTCTAATACAATTAAACAAAACAAAGGCAGCTTCACCATCTCTGAAGTCTTAGCAAGAATCCTCTTGAAAACAGTAAACCCTGCCATCACATAGTCTCTCCTGATAATACTACTCAAGCACATTACAGAAGATGACCATTGAAACAGGCCTTCTCTAACCCAGCCTCCAATAGAAATATTCGTCTAACCTATTTTTATGTTACCCAAGTAATAGCTTCTATATTCTTTTACTCATGTGCAAGCTAATTGTTCTACCATATTGTATTACTACTACTATTACAACTTATATCACTACTACTACCACTGGTATTGCACCTCACTCTAAGCCTTTATATACCCTCTGTGTCCATATAATGTTTGTAACGGCTTGACAACGCTCTTGGAGAGCGAAACATTGCCACAATAAAATGTCACATTAGTTGCACCTGTGTCCTTTTACTTTTCTCTTCCTGCTGATTTCTGTCCCACCACTATACCCGTTACTCTCCTTGTCACCTAATGGCACGGGCTTTCCAATATTCATTAATAACTGGTTTCCCTAAAACTCACACTATGGCTACACTCAGGTTTCATTGATATTCCACAAAAACTCATACCACTATCTATTTCTAGTTTAAAGACCTAACAGCTCCCTCCACTACATTGGTCAGTGCTCCCACCCCAAACCTGGATAAGTGAACCCCATCCCTGGCATACATGTCATTTCTGCCATAGAAGAGGTCCCAGTTGTCTATGAATGTTACTGCATTTTCCTTACAGTGTTTGTCCAGCCAGAATTGACTTAAATTGCTCTGGACAATCATTTATTTCCAACTCCTCTCCTGGGCAAAATGCCACATATCACAGGGTTTCCACCCTTCTTCCTACTTATCTCTATTGCTGTCCTATACCTGCTAATCAGGTCTTCACTCCTACATCTGCCACCATCGTTACCTCCTGCATTGAGGCAGATAATAGGATTGCTCCCATTACCTTTTATGGTATCGTCTAGACAGCTAACAGTATCCCCCATCCCAGCCCCAGGAAAACATACCCTCTGCCTCCTCTTCCTGTCCCTAAGGCAAAAGGACCTATCCATAAACTTAACCTGACTGTCCCCAACTAAAACAATGCTCTTACCTTCACTGGCGAAGTTCGTCGTGACGTTCTCGATGGTGTTCTCGATGGTCTTCGTTGGGTTTTCAAGGGATGTCTACTCTCTCTCGCCCGCCAATGCTTCCTTGGTCTTCGTTGTGATGTTCCCAGTACACAACCCACATTCGTCAGGTAGCACCGAAAATGGGTTGAAAGTTTCCACAGTAGTCTTCTGGTTTTTCGTTGTTTCTGCCACTCCATCAGTCTTCTTGATCTTCAGCTCGTTCCATGTTGCCTGGACACTGAGTAGGTTCCCCTCTTGACCTGAGGACTCACAACAGGAGGATTTCTACAAATCCTCTTGCTTTCCTCCGTCAATTGCTGTTTCTCGAGCTTAGCAAGCCTGAGCTCCTCTTTTAGCTGCTGGTAGAGTTGCTCAAGAGAGGACATCTTGGTTCAGATTCACAGAGAGCACACAGACAAGTCTTCACACGTGCAACACTTGGGTATCTTTATTGAGGAAACGTTTTGCCACACATTGGTTTCATCAGTCCTATACAGAGAATGGTGAAGATCAGGAGTAGTTTGAGGTAATCAGTCCCTCAGCCTGGAGATGATGTAATCAGTCCATTAATCTTGAAAAAATACAACATATGCACGAAGTGGCTTATATACTGTAGGCAGGTGAGGTGAAGCAGTCGTAGGCGATATCACAGTGGACAAATCCACATGTGGAAGTAGGTCATGCCTATAGGTTAGGCAAGTGAAGAATTCCCTGTATCAAGAGTACAAGATGTTGCTGTGTCTGTTTGATCCACCATTAATGATCTACACTATGATCCACCATGCAATATCCACACTGTGTGGTGCGCATTGTATGTTCCACCATGCATCATCCACACTGTATGATCCACATTGCATGATCCACCATGTATGATCTACCATATAAGAACATAAGAATGAAGGAACCCTGCAGCAGGCATACTGGCCCATACAAGGCAGGTCCTTATCAAAACCACCCACGCCCACCCACGTGAATGTCCAACCCTTTTCCAAAGTTAACCAAGAATTTGCTTCAGTACCTCAGCTACTAATGAAACTCAGCCGTTTTCGCTCTTATATTTGTCCAATCTCTTTTTAAAGCTACCCAAGGTCTTAGCCTCTATTACCCTACTCGGCATTATTATTATAATAAAAAAGAAGCGCTAAGCCACAAGGGCTATACCCTACTCGGCAGATTGTGCCACTCATCGACAAATCTGTTTGAAAACCAATACTTACCCACGTCCTTTCGAAATCTAAATTTATATATTTTATAAGCGTTATTTTTGGTTTTTATTTGATTCGACAACCTCAGTATTTTATTTATATCGTCTTTGTTTATGCCCATCATACACTTATATACTTCAAAGATGTCTTCTCTCATTCTACATCTCTCAAGAGAGTGAAGGTTCAGGGTTCTCAGTGTATCTCTGAATGTTCTCCAATGAATTAATAATCATTCTTTATTATCGCGCCCAAAACTGAGCTGCATAATCTACCTGACGCCATACTAGTGATGTATAGAGCTGTAAAATAACCTTTGGACTCCTGTTACTTATACTTCTTGATATAAATGCAAGTAATCTGTTAGACTTACTGCGCACACTTAGGCACTGTTGCATTGGCTTCAGATTTCTGCTTACTATGACTCCCAAGTCCTTCTCACATTCTGTATGATTAAGCTCAATATCACCTAGTTTACAACTAGGGTTATTTTCGTTCCCAAGGACTAGGACTTTAGATT
The DNA here is from genome assembly GCF_038502225.1 of Cherax quadricarinatus. Taxonomy (NCBI): domain Eukaryota; kingdom Metazoa; phylum Arthropoda; class Malacostraca; order Decapoda; family Parastacidae; genus Cherax; species Cherax quadricarinatus. The sequence goes on along the minus strand of NC_091316.1, from coordinate 33,771,111 downwards.
TCTCCACATTGAACTGCGTGTGCCACTTTTCAGACCATGACTTTAATCTCTCTAAATCCTGCTGATCTACCTTGTATGAGTGACACAGTATGATCCTACCTGTTGTATTTGACGTCCTCCTTGCTGTATGTGGTGCCCTCCCTTTTGTATTTGATACCTTCTATTACGAACACAAGTAATGAATGGCCTGTGAGACCTGGTCGTAATGGGAATTGGAGCAAACAAATTCAGCAGTAGACTATAATGAATATTTTGCCTTCACCCACTATATACAGATATGTACACTATGTACACTATGTACAGATAGAATAATAAGTGTACACCACGTTGACAGATGGCAAAGCAGAAGCCAGAGTGCACTGTACTCAACCAGCAGGTAGGCAAGTCTGCCAATGCTTACCGCGAGTGAACCACGTTGCTTCAGCTTTGGCAGGCTTGTCTGTGATTGGTTAATGAACCAAGGTACTGATTTAACGACGGGTACCCTATCGATCGTTAAACCCTTAGCACCCGGTTCACTGGTTGGGAGGCAGCCTGTATGCGAGTGTGACATACGCCGAATAAATTGTAACATTCTTTGCATGCCACACCCCCACCCCAAAAGGATTCTGATAGTCAGGACCAGGCCTCCACGTCCATGGGTAGCGTGCTGCCATGGCACTGAACAATAATGGGACTACCTTTCCTCTCAAGCCTCCAACTCAAAGTCAAACTCTATCCTATAGCGAGACAGCAGACAGTAGGGCTAACGTTAGTTCAAGACACCTGTGGATGGCAGCAGAATGTCCCTTCACAAAAAAAAAAAAAAAAAAAACACCATCATTAAAAAAACATTTTATAAAAGGAGAAAAAAGAGCTGAGCTACCCATATGGTCCCTAACACATCCTAACCTAAATTAAACATGGGAAAAGGAATCGGCCAGCTTATTTTCCTTGCCGGCAATGTGGATGAGTTTAATATTGTAAGGTTGCAGCCTGAGACTCCATCTCATCAAACGATGTTGTGGTCTTTCATGGTATTGAGGTAGACCAGAGAATTGTGATCATTGTAGACTGTGACCACTTGGGACGACTGTCCCACGTAGACCACCAAATGTTCCAGTGCAAGTATCAAAGCGACAGGCTGCAACCACTCTTCCCCAGATTTTTGTAGGAGTACTGCCCCTACCCCTGACTCACATGCATCAACCTGAAAAATCGGGAGACAGGAAAATGGGTCCAGTACAAAGTAGCCTTTTGGCTTTGTTAAATGATTCTTGACACTCTGGGGTCCATTGAAATTTTTGTTTCTGAGTGGTATGGTAAGTGAGGTTAGGGCGGCTACAACATCCGCAAAGTTCTTACAGAATCATCTCTCCAGAGAGTGGAGAGTCATGGCTCTAAGTCTGTCTTCATACGGGAAATTCCTTATACAATAAATAATTTCAGTCATTCTTCTCTGTATGTTCTCCAATGAGTCTATATCCATCCTGTAGTAAGGAGACCAAAACTGAGCAGCATAATCTAAATGAGGCCTCACTAGTGATATATAGAGGTGTAAAATAACTTTTGGACTTCTGTTACTTATACTTCTTGAAATAAATCCTAGCCTTGTTGTGCACACTTAGGCACTGCTGTCATGGCTTTAGATTTATGCTTACCATGACTCCCAAGTCTTCTTCACATTCTGTATGATCAAGCTCTACTTCACCTAGTTTATAGCTTCGAGGGTTATTTTCATTACCAGGACTAGTACCTCACACTTATCCACACTGAACTTCATCTGCCATTTTTCAGACCAAGACATTAATTTGTTCAAATCCTCCTGGAGTTCATTGGTATCCTCCTCAGAATGAATCATACGGCCTATTTTTGTATCATCAGCAAATTTGCTCAAGTCACTTGTAATTCCTTCATCAAGGTCATTAATGTAAATTATGAACAACAGCGGGCCTAAAACTGATTCCTGTGGAACGCCACTAGTGACTAATCCCTATTCATATTTGACCCCATTAATGGAAGCTCTCTTCTTTCTGTTGGTAAGCCATGCCTCTATCCATGCTAGAACTTTACCTCCTATACCATGAGCTGCCACTTTTCTTAAGAGACTCTTGTGAGGCACTCTACCGAAGGCCTTACTAAAATCCAAATAAACATTATCATATTCTCTATCACTGTCTGCTGCCTCAAATGTTTTATTGAGAAACGTCAGTAAATTTGTCAGGCAGGAACGACCTCTAGTGAACCCATGCTGAGATTCATTAATCAAATTATGCTCTTCAAGGTGATTTCTAATGATGTCAGCTATAATTGGTTCTAATAGTTTGCCTACTGTAGACGTCAGGCTTATTGGACGGTAATTAATTTATGTTCTAACAGAAATGCTACCTCCTTCTGAAGGTGCCTCTGTTTTTCAGGATGAGATCTATAGGGGAGAGTTTAATAGGCTTAGTGTTTCCAACATCTACATTATGATATCCCAGGGTACATTTTTTTTGGGGACGTCTGAAAATATGTCTGCGTAAGTTTGTAAGAGGGGCAGTTAGACTTATTTGATTTTTAGACAGCCCCATCATTAAAAGGCTAGGTTCCTTGAGGAGAAAAGAATTAGGAAGCTTAACTTGAATTTCTGTAATGGTGTACAAGGAATCAGGGTCGTCTACAGAGGCAGAGGACAGAGTCATTACTGGGACTTTATGTGGGCTATTAAATATTTTAATCTGATTTATCTGGTGAATTTTACTTTTAGTGGGGAGCTACCACATAATTTACATCAGAGATTTTATTTACGATTTGCATGGGTCCCATAAATTTAAGGTATGGCCAGGTACAGGTTCCTGCATCAGCACCTTTTCTCCTGGATTGAAGGAGCGAAACTTTGCGTTTCTGTCATTCCTCTGTTTCATAGTGCTAGCCTCAGCCAACTGATGGGCCACCTGCAACCTTAAAGAAGGGTTGTAGAGTGCTATGCAGGCGTCTTCTCCCATCCATCCTTCCTTGAGCACTCACAGAGAACCTCGTACATTGTGCCCGAAGATTAGCTCAAATGGACTGTATCCTGTTGATTCCTGCACAGTTTCTCTCATTGCGAAGAGCAACAGAGGAAGTGATTCATCCCAGTCTGTAGGAAAATACATGCAAAATGATACACAAATAACCCGCACATAGAAGAGAGGAGCTTACGACGACGTTTCGGTCCGACTTGGACCATTTACAAAGTCACACTAACGAGAAGTGGAGCAGGACGGGTATATATAGGCAGGAAGAGGTAGAGATGGTAGTAGTAGTAGTAGTGGTAGTGGTAGTAGTAGTGGGGAATAAAGTTTAAAGCTGAATGGGAATCTAATTCCTTGCTTCCTTTCCTTGATGTCCATGTCCACCGCTCAGATACAGGTTTTTTCTTTTCCGTTTACCGCAAACCTATGCACAGTGGCATGTACATTCACTACTTTTCCTATCATGCTCCCCCTGTCAAGAAAAGTGTTCTTATCTCCCTCTTTCTCCGTGCCCTCCGTATCTGTGATCCTCAGTTCCTTCCAGCAGAAATTTCCACTTTTCATAATTCGTTTTCTCGTCTTGGCTACCCTTCCGATTTCATAGACTCTTCCCTCTCACGTGCTAAACGTAATTTCTTCTCTCCCAAACTCTCTACTCCTGGAAACTCTTCTGTACTCTGCCCTCCCTACATTTCCGGTCTTTCTCATCTCAATAATTCTCTCCGTCCCTTAGACATCAAGCTTACTTTCCTCCAGACTAACACTTCGCACTAATCTCGTTCATACCTCTACAGATGTTCCTGGTGTCTACTCTATTTCTTGTTCCTCCTGTCCTCTTCAATACTTTGGAGAAACTGGTCGATCTCTTTCTGACAGACTTAGGGAGCACAAAAATAGTGTTAGGCTTGCCGACACTAATAATGCTCTTTTCTGTCACGTCAGAGATCATAGCCATCCTATTGACTGGTCTTCTGCTAAAACTGTCTTCCCTACTTCCAACTTTAACAGTCGCCGTCTGGTTGAATCCTCCCCAGTACACAACTTTCCTCGTATGAATCTTAGTCCTGGCTTCGTCTCTGTAGATGCCTTCCTCTCCCACTACATTGTAAAATGCTCCAAACTTCAGAACACCCGTGACTTAACCTGATTCCTCCTTTTTTCTTCTCCCTCTTTCCCTTTCCTCTTTCTTTTTTTCTTTTCTCTTTGGGTTGTCTTTCTTTCTTCTGTCTTGTGTTTCTGTTCCTTCATTATTTTTTCATTACTTCCCCTTCCCCCACCTCTGTGTACTTGCTCTCCCTCTGTGAGCACCTGGCTCCCTTGCAGTGCTCCCCTTTCTTTTTATTTGACTGGCTCCTCCTCCTCCTCCTTAATTCCCCACTACTACTACCACTACCACTACTGCCACCTCTACCTCTTCCTGCCTATATATACCCGTACTTCTTCACTTCTCGTTAGTGTGACTTTGTAAATGGTCAAAGTCGGACCGAAACGTCGTCGTAAGCTCCTCTCTTCTATGTGCGGGTTATTTGTGTATCGTTCCAGTCACGGTATTGTGCCTTTTTTGTTATTTATACATGCAAAATGGTTTTTAACGTCTGATGAAATCTTTCCAAGGCGCCTTGGGACTGAGGATGATGGGCAGTGGATAATTTATGAATTATACTAGCCTAGTTAAAGCTTCCCTAAAAGCTTTGGATGTAAAGTTAGTACCTAGGTCACTCTGGATATTTAGGAATGCCAAAATAAGATATAAATTTCGTTATGGCTGTAAGAATGGCTTTAGGGTTTATATTGTGCATTGGGACTGCTTCCGGATACTTAGTAGCTTTGTCCATGATGGTAAATAAGTACTGGTTTCCTGACTTGGATTTTGGTAATGGTCCCACACAATTAATGATTAGCTCTGCCAACGGTTCTCCATCTGCAGGTATGGGATGAAGTGGCGCAGGTTTAGTGGAGGTGTCCAGGTTTACCTACTTGTTGAAATTCCCTACAATAGCGGATGTGATTCTTCATACTTTGCCTAATTTTTGGGCAGTAAAACTCTTTCAGTATTATATACAGAGTTTTTGTAATTCCTAAATGACCTTCTGAAGAGGAATTGTGGACTATGTTCAAAATTTGCGACCTAAATTTCTTAGGCACTACCAGTCTATCTGATTTTGGGCTTCTCCCTACCTCCTTACCAGTCTCTCTGCAGAGCAGTATGTTGTGTTTAATTTTATATTTGCTGGGTGATCTGAGTGGAATTCACCTATGGCTGCCTGAAAAGCGAAGTTTAAGGAAGGATCTCTTCGCTGTTCTTCCCGAAAGGACAGTCTCTAGGGCATGGAAACAGATGTCTGGCAGTCCTGCAACCCTGGGACTGGGTCTAGGACTTTTCACTAAATTTACGAGGCGTTGGCCAGTTTTCCTAGTAAAATAAATTGTCTAGCCTAGATCTGAGTCGTCCAAGGATGGGTCAGCATTCTCGACAGACATCCCTTGGGATTTTGCCCGAGTTATGGCCAACATCGGAGAAGAATTAGTCACCATAGGTTCTGGATATTTTGTCGAATTAAGAATGTTATTACCCAGCAATAACACGGCATCTTTCATAGGGGATCCCTCAGAAACACCTACAGTCAAATATCTTGTATAATATTTACTCTGCACATGTATCTTATGTAAAGGAACAGAAAATACAGCTCCTCCAAATGCTTCTAAGAGAACGAAGGAATGCAATGATTTCTTTTCAAAGGGGGCGAGGACTCCCTCTCTTATAAGTGAATAATAAGCCCCGGTATCCCTAAAAGTTGTTACTTCAATAGTTTTTCATTCTTATGAAGGGAGATGTGGCATGTACTGTAGTATGGGGCCATACCACACTCTACTTCTTTCTGGTTCATCCCAAAGGGGAGGATGTTGATTTTTCCAAAGGGTTGGGGTTTCATTGGGCAGATGGACTTGACGTGGCCGGGTTTATGACAACGGTAACAGGTTACCTCATTTTTAATTTGGCGCCGTGTTGATTTTGTGGCTGGCGCCACTCTGTTTACTGGCGTCGTTGTTCACCATGTTGACCATGAGTTTGAGATCATCGCTCACCAGGTTGACCGCGAGTTTGATATCTTGCTCACCAGACGACTTAGTTGGTTGGCATCGTTGTTCACTTTTATCCTGCCACTTTGTACTCCAGTCAGAGACTTGTCCATGAAGATCTCTATGCCAGGCTGTTGGGAAGAAAGATTAGACCTCTCAGACAAGGAGCGGTTAGCCTCAAAAGTCTCAGCCAGCCTGGCTGCTTCTAATGCAGTGGTCAACGAGTGATCTTCATGAACGACTTTAACCTCTAGTCCAATAGATTTCAGCAGGTTATCCACCAAAGGTAACTGCACTAGATCACTGGAGTTGGCAAAACCACTCGCCTTGTACCATTTGGTGAGGTTTTTTGACTGCTACCTTGCAAAGTCTGCATGAGACTGACCCAGCTGACGCTTGCACAATTTGAATTCCCTCCTGTACTTGGCGGGAATACACTGATATGCCCCAATAATTGTTGTTTTAACAACCCTATAATCAGCAAATTCTTCATTATCTAAAACAGCTGTGAACTCTTGCACTTTGCCGTACAACACTTATGCACCAGTGCTGCCCACTGCTTCCCAGGCCACCTCAGTGCTTGGGCATGGTTTTCAAATGCCTCGAAAAACTGTCCAGTCTCAGACTCAACAAAGCGAGGTACTGACGGCACTCCTTTTTGCACGATAAAGTAGTCATTCACAGTCTACTTAAATTGCCTCTTCTCCTTCTCTCTATCAAACTCCTCTTTAGCAAATGCTTGCTGCTCTCTGGTTGTTTTTAGATTGAGTTTAGCTAACTCAAGTGCCAACGAGGTTGACCCGCCCTGAGACAAACCCTGTGTACCACCTGCTTCAGGAGACTGCTGGTCTGATAGCTCTGGTGTTAGCTCTCCCACATTACGAAGGAACCAAAGCGGATATCGGCGATTAATAGCTCTTGTAGCAGGAGATACCTCAGTTTGGTACGAATAATGTCACGAAGCTACGCAGCTGTGAGAGCAATTCGCAGCAACTCAGATACCAACCGCCTCACCTGTGTTGGTGGCATAACCCACCAACACAGGTGAGGTGGTTGCATGCATTGTTGTTTGCAATGAATGCAACAAGCAACAATAACTCAGTACAACTTGCAGGATACACACACAGTTGCAAGACTGACAGGCAGTACAAAAGGCGATAGCAATACAATCTGACCAATACCAAAACTAGTTCTAACTCCAGCTCCAGCTCCAGGACAGAGTTCCCATATTACTAACACAAATAATGAATGGCCTGTGAGACCTGGTCGTAATGGGAATTAGAGCAAACATACTTAGCAGTAGACTATAATGTATATTTTGCCTTCACCCTTTATATACAGATATGTACACTATGTACAATATGTACAGATAGAATAATAATAAGTGTACACCACGGTGACAGATGGCAAAGCAGAAATCATTCACGATATATACGGTGTACATCAGGACTATATTGGAGTATTCAGTACCGGTATGGAAACCACGCTTGGTCAAGCACGTTAAGAAACTGGGGAGTGCAGAGGTTTACAGAGAGACTAGTCCCGGAGCTAAGGGGCGTGTCCTGTGAGGAGAGGTTAAGGAAACCTAGCCTGATGATATTAGAGGAAAGAGAAACTAAGGGTGATATGATGACAATGTACAAATACTAAGAGGACTTGATAGGGCGGACAGGGACAGATTGACAAACGGTCTCCAGTTTTCCTCATGAGACTGTCTTTATCGATATGAGTGAAGATATCGGTATAAGTGAGTATATCTTTATGAGTGAGGATATCTGAGTAAGGGTATCTTTGAGTGAGGATATCATTATGAGTGAGGATATCTTTATGAGTGAGGATATCTTTATGGGTGAGGATATCTGAGTGAGGATATCTTTGAGTGAGGATATCATTATGAGTGAGGATATCTTTTTTTTGACAAATACCACTTAATAAGAGTAAACTAACATAGATATCATGGGAAATATTTTGTGGTATAAAATTGAGGTACAGTATTGTAGTGCAGTACTATGTAGTACAATATTGTACTATCCTCACTACCCTCATAAAAACTCTTAACAGCATTTAGTAACTTACCACCTATTCCATATACTTGCAACATCTGCCACATTGCTCCCCTATCCACTCTATCATATGCCTTTTCCAAATCCATAAATGCAATAAAAACTTCCCTACCTTTATCTAAATACTGGTCACATATATGCTTCATCTACACATCCCCTACCCACTCTGAAACCTCCTTGCTCATCCGCAATTCTACATTCTGTCTTACTTTTAATTCTTTCAATAATAACCCTACCGTACACTTTTCCTGGTATACTCAGTAAACTTATTCCTCTATATTTTTTACAGTCTCTTTTGTCCCCCTTCCTTTTATATAAAGGGACTATACACGCTCTCCGCCAATCCCTAGGTACCTTCCCCTCTTTCGCACATTTATTAAACAAAAATACCAACCACTCTAACACTATATCTCCCCCTGCTTTTAACATTTCTGTCATGATCCCATCAGTTCCAGCTGCTTTACCCCCTTTAATTCTACATAATGCCTCACGCACCTCCCCCTCACTCACATCCTGCTTTTCTTCACTTCTAAAAGATAGTATACCTCCCTGGCCAGTGCATGAAATTACCGCCTCCCTTCGTCGACATTTAAAAGTTCCTCAAAATATTCTCGCCATCTACCCAATACCTCCATCTCCCCATCTACTAACTCCCCTACTCTGTTTTTAACTTACAAATCCATTCGTTCCCTAGGATTTCTTAACTTGTTTAACTCACTCCAATTTTTTTTCTTATTTTCATTAAAATTTCTTTACAGAGCATCTCCCACTCTTATCATCTGCTCTCCTTTTGCACTCTCTCACCATTCTCTTCACCTTTCTTTTACTCTCCATATATTCTACTCTTCTTATAACACTTCTGCCTTGTAAAAACCTCTCATAAGCTACCTTTTTCTCTTTTATCACACCCTTTACTTCATCATTCCACCAATCACTCCTCTTTCCTCCTGCACCCACCCTCCTATAACCACAAACTTCTGCCCCACATTCTAATACTGCATTTTTAAAACTATTCCAACCCTCTTCAACCCCCCCCCACTACTCATACTTGCACCAGCCCACCTTTATGCAGGTAGTTGCTTGTATCTCACCTGAACTTCCTCCTCCCTTAGTTTATACACTTTCACCTCCCTCTTGTTGTTGCCATTTTCCTCTTGTCCCATCTACCTCTTACTCTAACTGTAGCTACAACTAGATAATGATCCAATATATCAGTTGCCCCTCTATACACGTGTACATCCTGGAGCCTACCCATCAACCTTTTATCAGCCAATACATAATAACAAACTACTTTCATTACGTGCTATATCATACCTTGTATATTTATCCTCTTTTTCATAAAATATGTATTACTTATTACCAAACCTCTTTCTACACATAACTCAATTAAAGGCTCCCCATTTTCATTTACCCCTGTCACCCCAAATTTACCTACTACTCCGTCCACAACATTTTTATCCACTTTAGCATTGAAATCCCCAACCACAAGCACTCTCACACTTGGTTCAAAACTCCCCACGCATTCACTCAACATTTCCCAAAATCTCTCTCTCTCTCCTCTACACTTCTCTCTTCTCCAGGTGCATATATGCTTACTGTAACCCACTTTTCACATCCAACCTTTATTTTACTCCACATAATCCTTGAATTAATACATTTATAGTCCCTCTTTTCCTGCCATAGCTTATCCTTCAACATTATTGCTACTCCTTCTTTAGCTCTAACTCTATTTGAAACCCCTGACCTAATCCCATTTATTCCTCTCCACTGAAACTCTCCCCCTTCAGCTTTGTTTTACTTAAAGCCAGGACATCCAGCTTCTTCTCATTCATAACATCCACAATCATCTCTTTCTTATCATTCGCACAACATCCACGCACATTCAGACATCCCACTTTGACAATTTTCTTCTTATTCTTTTTAGTAATTATTACAGGAAAAGGGGTTACTAGCCCATTGTTCTCGGCATTTTAGTTGACTTTTACAACATGCATGGCTTACGGTGGAAAGATTCTTATTCCACTTCCCCATGGATATAAAAGGAAAAGTAACAAGACCAAGAACTCAGATGAGTGTGTATAAATAAACGTGTACATGTATGTTTAGTGTGACCTAAGTGTAAGTAGAAGTAGCAAGACGTACCTGTAATCTTACATATTTATGTGACAGACAAAAGACACCAGCAATCCTACATTCATGTAAAACAATTACAGGCTTTCGTTTTACACTCACTTGGTAGGACGGTAGTACCTCCCTGGGTGGTTGCTGTCTACCAACCTACTATATATATATATATATATATATATATATATATATATATATATATATATATATATATATATATATATATATATATATATATATATATATATATATATATATATATATATATATATATATATATATATATATATATACATTATATGTATATATATACATATATATATATATACATTATATATATATACATTATATATATATATTATATATATATATATATATATATATATATATATATATATATATATATATATATATATATATGATAGATAGTTACGCAATAAGACCACAGTAAACAGGTGATATCACAGTATGCAGAACAACCACTGTGGAAAAAATAGTGAAACTCCAAGCGCTTTCGTGATTTCTCACATTATCAAAAAACTGTAAAATTAATAGGTAAAAAGAAAGGCATAAAAGGACAAGACTGCATCTCGGGCTACCTTACAACACCTGACTTTTTATGATGATGTAGGTAGGTAGTCAAGTATCTGTGAAACAAAACTTATATTCTGCCCAAGCATTAAGAATTTAACTAGTCTGATGTTTCTTAAATTCTTCGCAAATTTTATTAATTATAAATTAAACCAATTTGTATAGCCCAAATGCAGATCTTTAACTGCCCATCTATATCATCATAAAAAGTCAGGTGCTGTAAGGTAAGCCGAAGTGTAGTCTCGTCGTCATATGCCTTCCTGTTGATCTTTTATTTATACAGTTCCTTGATAATGTGAGAAATCACGAAAGCCTGGGATATCACTATTTTTCACAGTGGTAGAAAATTGGTCGGAGTCGAATGATAGCTCTAGGCCTTTCATTTTACAATCAGCACATCATCAGGAGCTTGAAATATTGCAAAAAAAGAGGAAGTTCAAGCAGATATGATCACAGGAAGCACCTTTGCTGGAGTTTGTGATATTTGCAAATTATATATATATATATATATATATATATATATATATATATATATATATATATATATATATATATATATATATATATATATATATTGTGTGTGTGTGTGTGTGTGTGTGTCGTGCTGAATATGTAAAATTGGTCATTTAGCTAGAACTCATTTAAAATTAAGTGCTTTCTAAAACTTTCTCTTATACGTGTAAAGATATATTTTTTTTTCATTTACATTAATGTAAAAAAATCATAATTTTGTACCAAAAGAACCTTAGAAAACTTACCTAACCTTATAAGAAGCTCAGTTTAATTTACCCTAATCCAGTAATTAGGTAAACAAACACAGTGAAATATATATTTTTCGTCAGGTTCAGAATGAGTTTTGTGAAATTATTGCATTCACAAATTTTCGCTTGCCTTATTCGCAAGTTTTACTTATTCGGCACGACTTGGTAAGCGAGAACCACATGACGCTTTAAACCACAGGACCACCCACCTCGCTTACCATGAAGCAGGCCAGTACGACACGGGTTCAAATCCTTGGCTAGCGCAGTGTTGTTATTGATCAATACCACTCGTCCAAGGTTACAATAATTATATATATATATATATATATATATATATATATATATATATATATATATATATATATATATATATATATATATATATCTTAGCCTGAAATAAATACACAAACAGAATGAGATAAGTAGACTGAAGTTGCTGCTGCTTTCGACGTATAGTGTATCTCAGGAAAGACGAGGTGGTTAGTGATTATTGCAGCGAGTCACGTCTTGGGCTGGTGTGGTGGTGGTGATTGAGCCTCCGTGTTGAGTGCTTGCTGAGGTTGCTACTAACATGCTAGGTGAGTCAGCAAGACTACGTCTGTGCTGACTGCTTTCTGGGGCTGCTACTAACTTGCTAGGTGAGTCAGCATGACCACCTCTGTGCTGAGTGCTTGCTGGGGCAGTTACTAACTTGCTAGGTGAGTTAGCAAGACCACCTCTGTGCTGAGTGCTTGCTGGGGCTGTTACTAACTTGCTAGGAGAGTTAGCAAGACCACCTCTGTGCTGAGTGCTTGTTGGGGCTGTTACTAACTTGCTAGGTGAGTTAGCAAGACCACCTTTGTTCTGAGTGCTTGCTGGGGCTGTTACTAACTTGCTAGGTGAGTCGGCAAGTCCACTAAGCTCTGAAGGAATTTTTTTCCGCTGTGTGTACATGCGTTAAAGAGAGACCTCACTTTTCATTATATTTTTCTTTATATCTTCATTTTACACTCAAGGTTTGTACATCATAATGGTAAGGGTTCCTATTAAGTATTTTACAAGGTAGGAACTGTTATCGTGCCTCTGCTCTGTTTCTAACCTTTATTTTCATCCTTCTACGCACTCATTTACTCGTCCTGCCTCCTTTCTTCCCTTTCACACACTTACACTCTCCTTGCCTCCCTTTCTCATATTTCCATGTTCTCTGTGTGGTCGTAGAAATATATGGCTGAGATATAGTTTTGCTGAACTCGTCTGTGTAGACGAGAGTGACTTGCTAGACACAAGTAGCAACAGCAAGATAAAATTTGTCTCAGCAAGTTGCAGCAATATAGCTCGTAAGGTCGTATTGTCTGTTTTTTTCCATGTATTCCCAATTTTTCTTCTCTTTATCCTTTTCCTCTGTATATATTCTTCCCTTTCCTTCAACTTCTCATTTGCTTTATTCTGTACATTCTCTTCACTTTCATTTCCGTCTTCCTTTTACTTCCCTCTCATTTCCGATCCTTCATTCTCGTTTGCTATTTTCTTGTCTCCCCTTTACCCCCTCGACATCTTGCTCTTACCCCTCCCCATCTTGTTCTTTCCCCTTCCTCATCCTTCCCTCTCCCCGAAAGGAAGATTTATCTCCTGCACTTACAGATTCTTCCTCTTAAACTGCATTCCAGCGAGGGAGGAAGACACCTCGAGCAGAACTAATTGAAATGGTCTAAGCATCAGGTGAGCATCAACAGCAGTAGTAAATAGCCGCATTCAGGAAGCAGCCTCTCTCAGGCCATCCATTGAAATCATCCCACGTATCCCTGATATACTGGTCCTCAGCGCCAACCCCCTCCTCTCCCCTCCCCTCTCTTTATCTTTTACCCCTCCCTGGATTATGTCAAGTTATATCGGGCTTATATCCTGTTATCCCAGGTAATGTCCAGGTCTTATATCCTGTTATCCCAGGTAATGTCCAGGTCTTATATCACTTATCCCAGGTAATGTCCAGGTCTTATATCCTGTTATTCCAGGTCATGTCCAGGTCTTATATCCTGTTATCCCAGGTAATGTCCAGGTCTTCATATCTGTTTATTTGGTTGCCTTACATCATGTTTAATAATTAAGGTTGTATATAAGTGTATTGGAATCAAATGAAGTTTCGTTTCCCAATAATAAGAAGTTAAATATATGCAAATTCTTACATAGACTAGGGAAACGGAGCTATTGAACGTTATTTCAATTTGATTAAGGTTAGACACGCTACTTAATGACTGTTCACGACGGACCGAAACGTCTATAGTTTCCTCTTCTAATTCCAGGATTCTTGTGAATTGTTTCAGCCACAGTATTGACTTTCTTCCCAGGCAGATTTGGGTGCAAAAATAAACATAAATATACATAATTTTTTTCTTGGGAGGGCGCAGTGGCAGCAACTCTTCAGTTGATCCGTATTTAACTTATCTACAAGTTTCTTAGTGTATCCCCTTATATTCCGAAATAATTTATTGTTCTAAGTTTTCTGTAAGGTAATAATAATATTATTCTACGAGAACAATTATGACCATAATGGGAAAAAAGTTTGTTTATTTTGCTTGGATCGAGACTCAGCTCCTGGCCCCGCCTCCTAGAATACTTTGATCCTTATATCTGCTCTAGAAACTGTTTGAGGAGTTAGTCTTCATCATTTCCTCATCCAAATCATATCACCTCTGAACCACCTTGAGACTAAAGAAATACTTCCTTACATCCATATTTCTTATCCATTTTCATCTACTTGTGTCCCGCTGTTCTTGGTCCTCCCAATTCAGTCTCCTTGTCAGGGAAACGCCTTCGGCCTTAACAGAAGTATGGAAAACATGAATATTATTATTATAATCAAAAAAGAAGCGCTAAGCGACAAGGGCTATACAGAAAAAAAATGAATATTTAATAACTTAGAAAATTTTCATTATTATTCCTCTAAGTATTTTTAATTAAAAATGAACTAAAAATTAGCCGCCGTTGGTTCCAGTGTTACCTTATGCTAGGAGAATGTTCTAAGTCCAAGAGATCTTCTTAGAATCTTTTAAAGAATTGATGTTAGATATCCTGGATAGGCGGTGTTAGTCCGATGTTCTGGTAATCCTGTAACTACTGGTTCGCAGTATCTCACTCCTGATTTCAAAGGGGTGATGAGGAGTCGCTGTGTCCCGCTGTGTCCCACTATGTCCTGTTGACTGGGTTCTCGCTCCAATAAATCTAGCGTCTACTCTGGATGACCAAGCCAGCAACAGAGCTGATAATGAAAAAAAACTGGTTGCAAGATGGTTATTAAGAATAACATTGAAGAAAGAAAAAGGGTGGTAAATTTAGTTCAATGTCATTACTGATAATCAGGTTGGAAACAAAAGAGATGAAATACTCTTTGTAGATCACCTTACCTGATCAGGAGAAGAGCGATGAAGTGATTCTCCAAGCTTCAACCCACACCATGTAAGGTTAATACTACTAGGAGTAGAAAGTAAACAAACTTAGACCCGAGGATATCTGAAGTCTTGCAGCGGCCTGCTAGATGGCAGTGCGGGCGGTGACACACTACCAGTTCCTAGCAGTCTGGACAACTATAACAGCTATCTGTTTCTCTTAGGATTCAGTATTTCGTAATCATGTTTCTTCATGTCCTCCATTGTCGTCTGGTTCAGTTAGTTAACATCCCATAATAGTGCAATCCTCTTATTTTTGGTGCAAATCTGGTTGCAAACCTTGGTCGCTCATCGAGCTTGACCAGGTGGGGGCTCCCGGCCCCAGCCTGGAGCCCCCACCTGAATGCTTTACTAAGATAAGCTAATCTTACATGCGACTGAAGTTATACGGTTTATGAATAATTTTGGCGATATACTTAGTGTTATATTTACCCCAGATTTCCGCTTTCTGATATTGACAGCTTCTCTCTGCTTATGTTGAACTCCATGTCTGGCCTGCCCACACCTCAACATCTGTAGTCTGTTGAGGTCTCCTTGGAGCTCATAAAGGTCCTCATCCGTTCTTATTCGTCTCATTAGTTTTGCACTATCAGCAAATAGTGACACACAAAATCGATATCCTATGGTATTATTATTTTTTTTTTTTAGAACAGTAGTGGTCTTCATATTGATCCTTGCAGGACCCCACTCGTTACTCTCTTACATTCCGTTACTCTCTCTGCCCTAGGTGATTCGTTAAACATTTGTCCACCCCCGACCCACTGGAACAGTTTGAATTAACATTACTTTCCTATGCCTAATCTGCGTAAATGTTATCAGCGGCCTGAGCCTCGCTTTCTTATACTTTAGAATTTGCTATATCCCACCGTATGTTTTTGAATAGTGAAATCTCTGTATATTTTGTCATTTATGTATTGTGTTTATTTTGTTAGTTTCTTACATCAGGAAAATAAAATCACTTCTTTCTAGCTGTATTATCATATTCCTTTGCCATCTCTGCATTTTCCTTAGTTGTTTTGGCCTAAGTATCTTCTCTTTTAGCTTTATACTTTTCCAGCCATTTCATCTCAAAACTTTTGTTAACATTTCCTGAGATATTCTAAGCTAGATATATCTGTTCTTCTAGTTTTGTCTTCAGCCTGGTTATTCCTGCATAATTTTATTCTCTTTTCATAATATTCCAAGCTTTTTGTTTCTCGTAAGTCATTTTTATTTTTTACTAATTAATGATCCATCTCATCTCTTACTTATAGTAAAAACTTGCTGTTAGGGTTTCCATATATGTTGTATTGAAATTTTATTGCTTTTTCCTTTTTAATTATTTTTTATATCAAGCCTTCCCGCCTTACCTGATTTGCTTCCAGTTTTGTCAGTGTGTCCCTTAATCCACTAAGTTTTCTCTTTTGTTGGTGTTTTGATCAGGCGCCCTCTGTATTAATGTAAACAATAAGCTAATATGACGTGTGAGTGTGTTCTCACCTAGTTGTGGCTACAGGGGTCGAGTCACAGCTCCTGGCCCCGCCTCTTCACTGGTCGCTACTAGGTTACTTCTCCTGCTCCATGAGTTTTATCATACCTCTTCTTAGTCATGTGTGGATCCTGCCTCCACTACATCGCTTCCCAAACTATTCCACTTCCTGACAACTCTCTGACTGAAGACATACTTCCTACCATCCCTGTGATTCATCTGAGCCTTCAGCTTCCAACTGTGACCCCTTGTTGCTGGGTCCCATCTCTGGAACATCCTGTCTCTGCCCACCGGTCGATTCCTCTCAGTATTTTATATGTCGTCATAATATACCCCCTATCTCTCCTGTCCTCCAGTGTCGTCATGTCGATTTTCCTTAACCTCTTCTCGTTGGACATGCACCTTAGCTCCGGGACTAGTCTTGTTGCAAACCTTTGCACTTTCTCTAATTTCCTTACGTGCTTGGCTAGGTGTGGGTTCCAAACTAGTGCTGCATACTGCAATATAGGCCTAGTGTTAATGGTGTACAGGGTCCTGAACGATTCTTTATTGAGATGGCGGAATGCTATTCTTAGGTTTGCTAGGCGCCCGTATGCTGCAGCAGTTATTTCGTTAATGTGCGCCTCAGGAGATGTGCCCGGTGTTATACACACCTCAAGGCCCTTTTTCTTGAGTGAGGTTTGTAGTCTCTGGCCCCCTTAACTGTACTCCGTCTGCGGTCTTCTTTGCCCTTCCCCAATTTTCATGACTTTGCACGCGGTGGGGTTGAACTAAAGGAGCTAGTATCTGGACCAACCCTGCAGCCTGTCCAGATCTCTTTGTAGTTCCGCCTGGTCCTCGTCCGATTTAATTCTTCTCATCATCTGCAAACAGGGATACTTCTGAGTCTATTCCTTCCATCATGTTGTTCACATATACCAGAAAGAGCACCGGTCCTAGGACTGACCCCTGTGGAACCCCGCTCGTCACATGCGCCCACTATGACACCTCGCCACGCACCATGACTCGCTGTTGTCTTCCTGACAGGTATTCCCTGATCCATTGCAGTGCCTTCTCTGTTATCCCTGCCTGGTCCTAAAGCTTTTGCACTAATCTCTTGTGTGGAACTGCATCAAACGCCTTCTTACAGTCCAAGAAAATGCAGTCAACTCTCCCTTTCTCTCTGTAGTCTTACTGCTGTCACCCTGTCATAGAACTACAGTAGATTTATGACACAGGATTTCCCATCCCCAAAACCGTGCTGGTTGTCGTTGATAAGCTCATTCCTTTCTAGGTGCTCCACTACTCTTTTGATAATCTAATCCATGACTTTGGATACTATACATGTCAGTGACACTGCTCTGTAATTTAATGCTGCATGTCTGTCTCATTTTTTAAAAATTGGGACTACATTTGCTGTCTTCCATACCTCAGGTAGTCACCCTGTTTCGATAGATGTGCTAAAGATTGTTGTTAATGGTACACATAGCACCTCTGCTCCCTCTCTCAGGACCCTTAGAGAGATGTTATCCAGCTCCATCACCTTTGAGGTATCTAGCTCGCTTAGCAGCCCACGTCTCTGTCTTTCTGGAGTCCCTTCTGTCTTCTCTGTGAACACTTCTTTGAATCTCATATTGAGCTCCTCACATACTTCGCGGTCATTTCATGTGATCTCCCATCCTTCCTTCCTCAGCCTAATTACCTGGTCTTTGACTGCTGTTTTCTTGCTGATGTGCCTGTACAACAGCTTTGGGTCAGATTTGACTTTCGCTGCTATGTCATTTTTGTATTGTCATTGGGCTTCCTTACCTGTGCATATTCATTTTTGGCTCTACGACTGCTCTCCTTATTCTCCTGGGTCCTTTGCCTTCTGTACTTCTTCCATTCTCTAGCACACTTATTTCTGACCTCTCCAACTTTGGGTGAACCAAGGGCTCATCCTGGCTTTCTTGTTATTTTTGTTACCCTTGGGTATTAGCCTTTCCTCAGCTTTCTTGCATATTGTTTGTCACATATTCCATCATCTCGTTTACTGACTTCCCTGCCAGTTCTCTGTCTCAGTGAACCCCATGCAGAAATTCTTTATATCTTTGTAGTCCCCTCTCTTGTGGTTTGGCTTAATTCATCCTGCCCTTCCTGCTTCGCTCTCCACTTGTAACTTTACTATGTATTTGAAGCTCAGAACCACATGATCACTGGCCCCAAGGGGTTTTTCCTATGTGATGTCTTCAGTGTCTGCACTACTCAAGGTGAATACTAGATCCAATCTTGCTTGTTCGTCCTCCCCTCTCTCTGTGGTAGTATCCCTTACGTGTTGGTACATAAGGTTTTCCAGTACCACCTCCATCATGTTAAACCTCCACGTTTTTGGGCCCACATGTGTCTCTAGGTTCTCTCAGTCGAATTCCTTGTGATTGAAGTCAGCAGATTTGCCCTGCTTGCATGAGCCCTTCTGGCCACTTCAGTCAGTGTGTCAGCCATCGCTCTGTTACTCTCATCATACTCTTGCCTTGGCCTCCTGCTGTTCTGTGGTGGGTTATACAGCACTGCAATTACCAACTTGGGATCTCCAGACTGAAGTGTTGCTTCTCCTCTGTCTCCTCTCTCCAGCTCATCAAAATCCCATTGGTTTTTGATGAGCAGTTCTACTCTTCCACCACCTCTGTTCCTTCTGTCTTTCTTCAGGATCTGATATCCCATTGGAAAGATGGCATCTGTTATCATTCTTGTGAGCTTGGTTTCTGTGAGAGCTATGTTGTCTGGTGATGCATCTTTGACTCGTTTGTGCCCCTTCTTGCACTTATTCATTATTCCATCAGCATTGGTGTACCATACCTTCAGTTTCCTCTCCAACACTGTGTTCTGGGGGTCTGTGAGGGTGGGGGACCTGGCAGTGTGCTGTGGGATTCTACACTGTAGTCTGTAAGTGTGGATTGTGGGTTGTGCTGGGATAGTATGTTTGGCTGTCGGGTTCTAGGGGTGGTTCTGTGTGTGCTTGCACTTGTTGCTATGCCCTACTCTGGTTGTCCTCTGCTGAGTCTGTCCTTGTCTCTCTTCCTAGCCCCTTTTGTTTCTGTTTTCTCTCCCTCAGCTGCTGTCATTCTGTTCTTGTTCTGTCGCAGTCTAGGAATGCCCTTTTGTATGTTGATGATTCCTTCAGCCGTGGTTTTTCTTTGACCAGTCAATTTCTCCTCTTCAAGTAGCCCCCTATTCTCTGAAAATTTACTATTTCAGTCATGTCTTCCTCGGCCTATTTCGTTGATGTTTTCAATCTCGTTTTTCTTCCTGCCATCTTTCATTGTGTGCCCTCTCCTCACTCTTCTGAAGCCCACGAATAAACACTGGCTTCTCCCTCTCCTCCTCCCATTGCCTTTCCCTCTCCTCCTCCCATTACCTTTCCCTCTGTCTCTGGGTCCCTTTTGTACATAACCATTGTCTCCCTTATGTTTTCCTGTAACTCTTGGTGGCATGGTCATGCCTCTGAATTTGACCTGACCTCCTCTCCACCTTCTCCCCCCTTCCATACTGTTGTCCCTGCTCCTAACTGCTCTCCCCTTCATTCCATGGCCCTACTTGGTGGTCTGCTAGGGCCTTAGCATAAGTCATGTCTCCTTCCTTTCCATTGATCATCTCGTTCAGTAGGAGTGTACCTGCTTCAGATGCTATGTCTCCTCTGGGCAATAGCCCTGTAACTTGCTTCAGCCTATTTACCTGATATTCTAAGGCCCATATTCTGGCATCTGCAGCTTTGGCTTGTAACTCCCATTTCTTCTTTGCTTCCATCCTCTTCTCCATTTTCACAGAGAGCTCTTTAGTTGGTCTCCCACCCTTGTTCCGTCTTTTTACATTGCTCTTCCATTCATTCTTCCTTACCCTAATTATTTTCCTCTGATCCCCTGTGCCTTCGACTTCCCTTCTGAGCCACCATTTTTTATGTGTTAGGTGTTGTAATGTGTGTGTGTGTGTGTGTGTGTGTGTGTGCGTGTGTGCGTGTGTGTGTGCGTGTGTGTGTGTGTGCGTGTGTGTGCATGTGTGTGAGAGTGGGGGAGTTCTAAGAGGGAGAAAGATGGGGAAAAGTGATGGAGAGGTGGAGAGTGAGTGGGAAGGAGGGTAGAGGGAGAGAACCACAGACAGGTTAGGTGTTTTAATATGTGTTTGTGTGTGTGTGTGCATATGTGTGTGTGAGGGGACAGAGAGATAGAGAGTTGGAGAGAGAGGGGGAAGGGGGGTAGTGTTTGTGTGAAACAGGTAGGAAGAGAGTGGTAGAGAGATGTGGAGAGAAAGAGGGGTAGGGGAAGAGAGAGAGAGGTGGAAAGAAAGAGGGATAAAGGAGATGGGGGTGGGGAGTTGTAAGGGGGAGAGGGAGGGAGGGTGACAGGGAGAGTGATAGGGGTGGGGTAGAGGGAGAGAAAGGGGGGAGAGGAGGGAGGGAGAGAGGAAGGGAAAGAGAAGGGAATGGGGGGAGGGAGAGAGAGGAAGAGAAAATGGAGAGAGGAAAGAGATGGAGATGGAGTGAGATAGAGAGATGTAGGGAAACAAATGGGTAAGTGCTATTGAGTTACAGTTAGTTGTCAATTGGCTTGTATGCGGATATGTACATGTGTGTATGTGTGTGCCTGTGTGAGCATTAGTTTTGGGTTTGAGTGCGTGCATGGACGTTTGTGCACATTATTCGTGCGTGTGAGCGCTCAGAATGCTTGCACGGTGTACATGCACATGTGATTCACTGGCCTGACTTTGACCTGATGCTGACCCAGCTGCCTACACGCTAGTTAATTCTTTGTTTATCTTTCTTCCTAGAATTCCTACTTCCTGAGTTCCTAGATACCAAGTGTGCGTGTGTGAGTGGGTGTGCCCGGAAAATAACCCTCCTCGCTTACTCCTGTTTGGCCAATCTACCTGTCAATGATACTAAGTCTACTCTCTCTTCTACAAGTGGCTGAAGAAACTTGCGTGTGTGTATGTGGGTACTTGTGTGTGCACGTTTGTGCGTGTACTGGTGGATCCCCACACTAACCGTTATCTCTGCCTTAACTCACTCACACCTTAGTAAATGCTATTAAATGCAAGTAAATGCTATTTACTCTAATTCTGATAGCTTCAGGAGTGACCCTTAGTTTCCAGCACTCAGAGACTGTTGCTAGTGCAACCCCTACTAGGTGAATATTACGTGCATCTTGCAGAGAAGTGGTCTCGTGGTTACTTGCTGCTTCTCCCTTGCTGTGAGTGTCTCACTCTCCATCTTGATCCTTTGCAACCTATTGCTCCTATGATAAGTTGCACTAATCTTATATATATATATATATATATATATATATATATATATATATATATATATATATATATATATATATATATATATATATATATATATATATATATATATACGTCGTGCCGAATATGTAAAACTGGTCAATTAGCAAGAACTCATTTAAAATTAAGTCCTTTCTAAAATTTTCTCTTATACGTTTAAAGATATATTTTTTTCATTAATGTTAATGTAAAAAATTTAAATTTTGCACCAAAAGAATCTTATAATAAGGTTAGGTAAGTTTTCCAACAAGAGCAATTTATTTTAGCCTAACCCAACTAAATATATTTTAAATACGTTTACAATAATTTAGTTCTAAACAAACACAATCAAATATATTTTTTTCGTTAGGTTCAGATTGATTTTGGCGAAATTATTGCATACACAAATTTTCACTTGTCCTATATGGCAAGATGAGCGTTGCTATTTAAGCCAAGATCGCAAGTTCTGCCTATTCGGCACGACATATATATATATATATATATATATATATATATATATATATATATATATATATATATATATATATATATATATATATATATATATATATATATATATACGTCGTGCCGAATATGTAAAACTGGTCAATTAGCAAGAACTCATTTAAAATTAAGTCCTTTCTAAAATTTTCTCTTATGCGTTTAAAGATATATTTTTTTCAGTAATGTTGATATAAACATTTATAATTTTGCACCAAAAGGAACTTAGAAAACTTACCTAACCTTATTATAACAAGAACAATTTATTTTAGCCTAACCCAACTAAATATATTTTAGATTTGTTTGCAATAATTTAATACTAAACAAACACAGTGAAATATATTTTTTTTCGTTAGGTTCAGAATGATTTTGGCGAAATTATTGCATACACAAATTTTCACTTGTCCTATATGGCAAGATGAGCGTTGCTATTTAAGCCAAGATCGCAAGTTCTGCCTATTCGGCACGACATATATATATTATCCACATGCCCTTCAAATGTTTACACTTTACTGCTGGTAACTTCACTTTTCCTTATTTACGACACACAGTCTGACTATGGCAGTACCGCTTCCTGAAGGTCTACTGATATGCCAACCCTCACTGATTTCTTCTTTTTTTTTTTTACTATCTTCCTTTTTGTTTGTTATCTTTTTGCACTTCTGTTTGCCACCTCACAGTTCACTCGCTAACCAACTTGACTTACACTTGACTTTCTGGCTTTGGGTTTACTGGTTTACTTGTCCCTGTAAGTTGACTGTAGCTTTGTGGCAGCAGGAGCCTGCTAGGCCTCTAACAGGCTTTGGCACTTCCAAATTTCCTGAAATTTCAGTCTTCCTTTCGTCTGTTTCACTTTTAAGATTTCGATGTCACTTGCTGGGATGTTCACTGACCCAGGCACTATCACTGCCTTCTGCTAAGAGCTGAAACACCCCTAAAAACAATAAAAAACTGTGAGCCTTGTTGCCCCTACACTCTACCGCCGCCGTGTACTCACCTAATTGTCGTTGCAGGGGTCGATACTCAGCTCCTGGCCCCCTCTCTTAACCGAGTGCTACTAGGCCCTCTCTCTCCCTGCTCCACGAGCTTTATCATACCTCATCTTAAAACTGTGTATGGTTCCTGCCTCCAGTACCTCACTTGCTAGGCTATTCCACTTCCTGACTACTCTGTGACTGAAGAAATACTTCCTAACATCCCTTTGACTCATCTGGGTCTTCATCTTCCAATTGTAACCCCATGTTTCTGTGTCCCCTCTCTGGAACATCCTGTCTCTGTCCACCCTGTCTATTCCACGCAGTGTTTTGTATGTCGTTATCATGTCTCCCCTAACCCTCCTGTCCTTGTCGCAAACCTTTGCACTTTCTCTAATTTCTTGACGTGCTTGATCAAGTGTGGGTTCCAAACAGGTGCTGCATACTCCAGTATGGGCCTGACGTACACGGTGTACAGTGTCTTGAACGATTCTTTACTAAGGTATCGGAACGCTGTTCTCAGGTTTGCCAGGCGCCCATATGCTGCAGCAGTTATCTGGTTGATGTGTGCTTCCGGAGACATGCTCGGTGTTATACTCACTCCAAGATCTGTCTCCTTGAGCGAGGTTTGAAATCTTTGGCCACCTAGCCTATACACCGTCTGCGGTCTTCTGTGCCCTTCCCCGATCTTCATGACTTTGCATTTGGCGGGGTTAAATTCGAGAAGCCTGTGTGTGTGTGTGTGTGTGTGTGTGTGTGTGTGTGTGTGTGTGTGTGTGTGTGTGTGTGTGTGTGTGTGTGTGTGTGTGTGTGTGTGTGTGTGTGTGCGTGCGTGCGTCCGCGTGTACGTGCGTCCGCGTGTACGTGCGTCCGCGTGTACGTGCGTCCGCGTGTACGTGTATATAAGGCTTTTACATCCACGCCGAAAATATCTACAGAGGACTATTTATTATCTCGTTTAAGGGCCATCCCCTGTTATCTGAAATTAGATGGTTGTAGCGGACATAGTAAAGCAGACGGCTCTCTCCTCATCCTCCACTTCCTCACGCTTCTCCCTGCGTGAAATGGGCAAAATATACCATTTCATATTAGAAAAATTGTCGTTGACATTTATTATAAAGGTAGAACTTCATGAGGAGACTGTTCCTGTGCTTCACAGATCTGCAAGAAATCCTTGACCTACATATGTGTTAAGCCTCTTTCCACAGCGTTTCATACCATTCTTTAATATAATTTTATCACACTGCACTACGAAAAGTTCTTTGTGGCTGATTATGTCAAACTTGTTTAATATCTCGAAGGTTTATATGCGGACACCTCGTGCCTCCATTTCTGAATGAAAACAGGTTGAGTGAACTAAGTCATTCTTCAGATGCTTTGATCCTTTATGATGTTATGAGTTTTGCTACTCTTCTCTGTTCACTTTCGAGATTATCTACGTCTTTTATGCATTTAGAAAACCTGAACTATAGACATATTGAAAATTGGGTCAGAGAGAAAGAGAGAGAGAGGGAAGAATGGAAAAGAAAGGCAGACAGCTATAGGAGAAGGGGGGAGGGAAAGAGTAGAGATATCCCTGAAAATCAAGGTATACTGCATCTCTCGAGCCTATAAGTTTTATGTTATATATAATTTACAGAATTTCAGAAAATTAGTTAGGCAGGATATTTTATTGTGAAATCCTTGTTTATTTAAATTTAAGCAATCTTTCACAAAAAGTTTATAGTTTTGTATTTATTGATAGTTTGTCTTAGTCTTCTATAATTATTGTAAAACTAATATGAGGGTAGGTTACCTGGAGTTTACCTGGAGAGGGTTTTCGGGGGTCCACGCCCCCGCGCCCCGGTCTGAGACCAGGCCCCGTGGTGGATCAGGGTCTGATCAGCCAGGTAAGGGCACATGACCTGTGTCAGTTCTTGAATAGAGGTTTTCAGTGCTCTGTCACGTTGCTTTCTGCTACTATTAGTACAGAGACAAATTGTGTCTAGAATTTTTGGGATTCCAACTGGTAGTTTGGATGGTTGAGTTACTGTTTCTCTAGGAATTATAACGTGTCAAGGTTACTGATTTACCCAATACTAGGTAATACTCACACAGTGTAGAATACCTCACTCGTAACCACCCTGTTATTATTGTAGATCTGTTGCTGTGATAAAAATAAAAATACCGCCGCTGTAACAAGTCACAACTTGATAATGGCCCAAAACATCGTTCACTTTGATTTCCCATTATGCTTTGCTTAATAAGTGACTTTCCATTAAGATTCAGACTCATACGCTTATTTTTGTTTTTTATCATTGTAACTTTTGCTGGAAATCATTTTTTTTTCTTCATTTGCAGTTGAGAATTGTTGGTATGATGTTGGTACCCCTGACAAGTGACAAGTACGCTTCTCTACTACTCAGTTTTCTTCACCACTCGGCCATGGTCTCATACGAATATTCTCTCAGTGTTGTTGGTCAAATAAGAGTTTGTTTTTACAAGCCGGAAAACGCTTCTTTCTCGTTGAAACTTTTTATTAATGCATAGATTAATTTTATATTTGTATGAATTTCTATTTATTTTCATTTGTTTTTTCTCAGGTGTATTACAGAAATTATACAAAAGTTTTAGGTGTATTCATTATGAAAACCCACAAGATTTGTGTGTATACTTTATGAATGCGTGTGTCTATCCATTATGAGTAGCCTTGAGACTGTAGAAAAGTCTTATCAACTCAAGAGATAAAAATAACCCAGTCATAAAAAAATTAGGATCTCAAAGATGACCAAAGCAATAACAATCTTCTGCCAAAGATTATGGCCCAAGAAGGGACTCATTGTTGAGGATGAGAATGATAAAATGTAATGTGGTTGGTTAAAGTGTGGCCGGTTAAAGTGTCTATAAGAATTTGGCCCATTGTGTTTGTGTCAGTGCATTGAATCGTGACGCTGAGAACAAGTGGAGAGCATTACTGTGGAACGACGATCTCCTCGGCATTTACTCACCACTCCCATAACCTCAACGCTCACCAGAATCGAAACTACCATATCTCAAACTACCATTACGAAGTCCACCACCCCCACTACTCTAACCAAAACCTTCGCTACCTCCAACACCCTCCCTCACCATAGCCCAACAACCCTCCAACATTCTGGGTCCGACTAGGTCCGACTAGTAAGCTTCCTGATATCTCTTCATTGGTGTGCTTGAAGGTCAGTGACTACCTGCCATCTTCATGTATGTGACACTAGACAGCACTGTATTTAGCAGCCTATGTCAGTGGTTGCTTCTTGTTGCACACTTTCCATAGGGCCGCCACCACTCAACGGGTGAATAACTGACAGAAGGTCTGTGTCAGGGGATTTTCCCTGACGAATGCAATAAGAACTACCTCAGGAGGACACCTGACCACGTCACCACCCACCCATCATGAGGACCGTCTACCATTATGTCTGGGTAAGTACCACACTCTAATCTTTCGTATTTTGTATTATTGACTTTTAAATTGTTTGTGGACAAAACACAGTATGAATATATAAATATCTTCTATTTATTAGTCGGAGAAAAACATGTCTCCGAAGAATGTTAATAAATGTCTTTTTATTCCTCCGTTTCCTCTCTTAAATTTAATTTGTAACGGAATTCTGTTGATATGTATTCGGGCTGCATTTAATCAGTATTTTATTATAACTTCTATGATCTCTGTCCATATTCATATTAGCTTTTCTTAGTTTTGTGAAATTATAATTGTCCTAGAATACGTCATCAAGTAATTGCAAATAAATTTGATTTGGATCACTCGTAGATTCCCTTTTCCCGTCCTAAGAAAAAATTAACTAAATTTTTCGAGATTTTTGTATATGCTAATTTTTATTTTGCACCAAAACTAACTTTGCCTTCCCTAACACACGCACGTGAAATAACCGATAGGTTTGTTGATTTTCTAAATTGTAATTCGTACAAACTTAACTCGGAATATAATTATAATACTGGTATTGGTCTCCCCCATCCCCACTACAATTCTCCTCTCGTTACCTCAGTAATCAACTCTGATGTCACAAATATCCATGAAGATATCAAGAAAAATAAGTCCTAAT